>NC_053488.1:49347671-49647671 GCF_015227805.2 Hirundo rustica
ACATATTAAATCAAAAATCTTAAAAAAAAAATAATCCCACAACATTCAGATCAATTATTTAATTTCTAAGAGTACAGATGTATAAGATAGAGTTTTCCAGCTATGAACAAACAGCTTTGTTATACATATGATTCATAATTAATTTTCCTTAGTCTGTCAGTAATCTTTAAACAAAGTTTAATTTATTGGAATCTTAATTTCAATTTATTTAGATACTGCAGTTAAGTGAATACATTCTAGTGTCTGAATTTTACTTCAGACCTAGGGAGCATTTAATGAACATTGCCCTGTTACCTTTTCCTTTGTTATAATTTGTTTGAAGAGCCCTAGATGTAACATATCAGTGAGTGTCTGATCAAAAATATGGGTGGGACTCTGGCATAAATCCTAGATGCCTGAAAGATATTGCATCAAGCTCTTAACATTCCATTCTTTTTTCCTAAGCTCGGACAAAACATCTCATAAGCCCTGTGGAAAAGAGAAACTGGCTAGTCAAGGAGGGAGCATGGCTTAATTACTTTTCCCTCAAATTTAGTAAGCTCTGCATTCTATAAAAAGAAACAAACTCCTCAGTTGTTGTAATGCATTAATTTGGTTTATATTTCATTGGATTTGTAATGGTTTTTCTATCTGTCCTTGCCCAGCAGTGTCTATCCCCCACACTGAAATGTAACCTAACTCTGTTCCCCTCCCGCTTCTCCCTTATTGGGTGGTGCCTCTGGGCCCTGCCTCTGGGCCCTGCCCCCTGGGGGAAAAAGCCACGACATGGGAGGGGCCAGGTCTCGCTGGCATCGGCGAGCCATCGGGAAAGGTCTCCAGCAAAGCAGGGCAGGACTTGAGAATAAAAGCTGCAAAATCCCATCTGAAGCCAGAGAGCAGACTCTTTGACTTTTGCCATCAGCGGTCGTCTAGTCTCATGGGAAAATACTACAACTGGCGTGCAACGTGAGGCTCGAAGCCACAAAAGGTTCCCAAAAACCTGGAAGAACCACTTGGGGAGCACGTGGCCGACGAATCTCACGCAGGTACGTGAGTCACCAAACGTAGCCTACTCACGCAGAGACACAGACCCGTCAGGCTTGGCGTTCACTGTGGAGTCTCCAGAACACAGGATTCTACAGGCCAGGGCTGCAGTTTTCTCCTTGGACTCAAAAATCCCATCAGAGTGCTGCAAAGAAGCTCCTGACTGGCAAGCTGGCCGCAGAGAGAGAGTGACCACATGTTCATGGAAAACTGATCCTGGGAACCGAGACTGGAAGCTCTTTTAGCATCAAAAAGGGTCAGTCTCAGGCAAAAGGAGTGATTGGGAAAGAAAGGAAAAGAACACTGGAATTTTGGTGAGTACCACTTTCGGTTTTCTAAGGGAAAATCTTTTTCAGAAGTGGGGTTCCTCAGGGAAAAGGGTCTTTTCTCTTTCGGGGAAGGTTTTTGCTTTCAGAGTGAACCTTCAAAGTGCTTTAATAGCACGCTTCTTTTGGCAGCCTGGGGGGATGGAAAAGGAAACAGTTTCAACTTTTGGCTTTTTTTTTCCAGCCAATGAAGTTTTTTTTTTTACTTTCAGTTTCTCAGTCACAATAAAGAGGACACAGAAGCTCAATAAAGAGGACACAGAAGCTCAAAATATGAGCCAAAAATGGGTGCAAGGCTGTCCGTGTCTCACAAAAGAATCTATTACCACATTTTAAATGCCTTGGATGATGGGGAGACCCATTGTTCAAAGAAACAGGTGAAAAATTTAAATCTGTGGTTGTTTTCTCAGTTTCCACATCTATCATTAGAACAAATAAGCTCCCCAGAGTTTTGGGAGGCTATAACAAAAAAAAAGTTGAATCTGGCTCCTCTAATAATAAAGAAGATGCAAATTTTGCCTTTTATAGCTTAAAAATTAAGTTTGCATTGCAAAAGCAAAATAAAAAGGAAAAAAAAAGCCAGTTCTTGATGAATTTTCCCCAGCTTGTACCTTTGCAGGCAGTCCAAGTGCTCAAACATTCCATCTCGGTGGTCCCCAGGTGGGGGGTCACAAGATGGAGAGGATTCCTTTGTTCAAAATGGCCGAAGCCATGTGCTCCCGAGCCACGAGGAGTCTCTCCCTTTGTCTGTCCCTCCTTCCCGCAATTCCTTCTTCTCCCCAGACCCCTCCTTCCCTTCGGTGCCACCCCTGGCACTGCCCTCTCTTCTGACTCTGCCCCCTACCCTCAAACCTCTGCCCTCCAACTCCTCCCCGTGTGACTAAAGCCTCCAGCCCCTCCCTGCCCCTGGTTCCCACAGTTTCCCTGCCCACAGTCCCGGTTCCCACACCCCAGAGAGAGCGGGGGGAGCCGGGAACCCGGAAGCAGGAAGCAATCCTGGCTTTTCTGCCACCCCTTTCACATATCAACAATCAAAAAGAGAGGGTGCTGTCCACAGTAAGTGGGACCCCTTCCCCCAACAAGCGATTCAGGGTTTATGCAAAGCTCAGTCCAAATTTAAATATGAAAGAGAATACTTTTGCAACCATTTAAAAGCAAATTTAGCAAGAAATACTACAGTTCCCTTAGACCTTCCAGAGCTTTGGAACAGCTGTTTCAACAGCTGAATCGGCTGTTGATAATAAGAATCTGCCAATTCAATTAGCAATCTAGCCCAATAAGTCTTTCCAACCTTGCAATAAAATAAAGCAGCTTCCATCAAAACCTTTAGTAACATTTGTGGAACAGTTAACCCGAGCTATCGAGTTACAGGTTAAGAATGAAAGAAGCCCAAGAACAGGTCCTGGAGGAAATGGCTCTGGCCGATGCAAATGAACAGTGCAAGGCAGCTATCCTCAGCCTGTCTACAGAACAGGCTCCAAGTTTACATGACATGCTCCAGGTGTGTGCCAGGAAGATTCCATTCATAAAAGCTCATCAAAACCACAATTCCAGAGTCAAGCCACCACAAAAAGCTGCTGCTGCAGACACCGTGCCTCCCGTACCTGCGCCACGGCCACCTCCCAAGAGAGGAACAACATGTCTCCTGTGCGATCAGGCTGGACATTGGGCATATCAATGCCCTTTAAAGAAACAATTTCTGGACTTTAGGGACAATGGGGGCGGGAGGTCTCAAAGGTCTAAAGGGAATTTTTCAAAAAAAACCCCAGAAAATGTAAATGTTAAACTAAATAATCCTGCTTTAACCAGTTCTGCCTTTCAGCAAAAGTCACCAGATGTGATGGTAAAGGACCCAGCGACCAGAGAAACAAAAAGTCCTCATGATCAGGTCACCTGGGGTCATGGGTATGCCTATGTGTCCACTACCCCAGGTCTCAAGTGGGTGCCAGCTGAGTGGGTGAAACCCTTCACCCCTAAAACTGCAAAACCACCTGCAGATGGTCCACAAGTGGCCAGTGCTGCCTGGAGGAGGAGAAAGGACTGAACCTTCTCCTTCTAATTACCATCATCCCTTAACAGTGTTTTTCTAGATAGTTTGTTTGCACTAAAAGTAATTTTTTTGCAACTTTAAAGGTGCTCAAGGTCTGAACTCTGAGCATCTCCCACGAACCGAGCCTTCCTCCTTCTTAATTCAATAAGAAAAGGGGAAGTGTTGTAATGCATTAATTGGGTTTATATTTCATCAGATCTGTAATGTTTCTTCCATCTATCTGTCCTTGCCCAGCAGTGCCCATCCCCCACACTGAAATGTAACCTAACTCTGTTCCCCTCCCGCTTCTCCCTTATTGGATGGTGCCTCTGGGCCCTGCCTCTGGGCCCTGCCCCCTGGGGGAAAAAGCCACGACACGGGAGGGGCCAGGTCTCTCTGGCATCGGCGAGCCACCGGGAAAGGTCTCCAGCAAAGCAGGGCAGGACTTGAGAATAAAAGCTGCAAAATCCCATCTGAAGCCAGAGAGCAGACTCTTTTACTTTTGCCATCAGCGGTCGTCTAGTCTTGTGGGGAAAACTACACTCAGTGAACTATAGGTGTTTCTGAATCAGATGATCAGGTGCTGACTTGGAGATTTTTCTAAGACAACATCCATAGTAAGCTCCACAAAAGAGGTTAAATTTAAATTAAAGGGACTTGCAAAGTCAAGGATAAATACTTTTTTAAAAGGAAAGGTTCCAATACATTTTTTTTTTAAGAGGACACCAAAGGGTAAAATGTAAAGAAGAGTGAAGGGCCGAATGAGTGCATGAAGATAATAGGTGACAAATTTGGGAGAAAACCCCTGAATAGGATCCCTCCCGGAAGCAAACCCAAATGGCCCCTCCCTCCAACTGGTCTGGTAAAAAACTTCCTCAGAGAAAAGTGGAAAAAACTATTTTACTTAACCAACAAAGTGCATACAAGTATAAAGCATTAATAATATGAAACAATAAAACCTCTCATTCTGGAGTGAGATGGCAAATTGAGAAATTTCTTGCCATGGTTGTAGCTTGGCTCTCTCTCAGTCTCTCATCAGTCCCTCCAGCGCTGCTGGAAAATGCCGTGGTCCAGGCCCCGGTGGGCCGCAGGTGCAGCCCCCAGTGCTCCCCTGGGTTTTTTCAGTCCAGAGCAGGTTTAAACAGTCCCAAGAAAAAGGGGGAAAAACAGTCCAGGGAACTTCTCTGCCCTAGCTAGCTGAAACTAACTAAAAGCAAAAAGATCTCTGCCCTGCAGTCTCTCCGAGCTTCCGCCGAACACGCTGTCCAGAGAAGAATGTGTAGGAGTCATGCAGTTTTCTCAAAACAAACTCTGTTCTTCTCCTTCCTCCTAGAACCAGTCTTAAAGGCACAGAACTCAATATACAGCACAAACAGAACAGACTACTGGGGATACAAACGTCATAAAGTCACCCTAGGACACATACTCAAAACTGTACAAGCATAGATTTTAGTAATGCTAAAGGTTAGTGTTTTTATTTTAGAATTTAAAGCACCTTGTTTTCATAAACCAATCTTCAAAATACAAAGATTGAATTGAAATACATTAATTATTTCTTTTCTTTACCAGGGAAGGATGATTCATGTGTAGTGAGAACCCCTTGAAAAAGAGCTTTTGACATCCAACTATTCTTTTAAGTATTTTCGACGTAATTCCAGTATATGTTAATGAATTGTTAGCCTTCAGACACTTAACTCTACATATGGCAATCGTAACCCATATAAAATTTATACATTTGGACCTGGAAGTTCTAATCGATGTGGCCCTCAGCAGAAAATTGTTTAAAACAGTATTAATAGACTGTGGAAATAATAGATTCCAAAATGGACTGGTTATATTTTCATGGGGAGTAAGCATACGTGGGTTGTGAGCACACGTAGGTTGTGAACACATTGGGAAATTGGCTATTGAGTAATCTCCCTACAGAAAAAGATCAACCACTTTGTAACTTTTGATTGTGTTTTTAATTAATTGACTAAATAAAGGTGATAGTAGCTTTCACAATCACACACTTTTAAAATCAAAGTCACCCTTTGGGACTAAGGCTATTCTTCATCACTATTAATATCTTTTCCATTTCTCTGATGCTCAAACCCCATTTCTCCTTGAGGCTTGGTGGCTCAATGCAGCAGTATTCATTTACACTTTATCAAATATCCCCAATGAGCAAACATGAGTTCACTCATCAGCTTGAAGGTGTGTGTTTGCTAGAGTTTAGATTATCTATCAAATATTTCCCTAAAGCTGTAGGGATAACCTACATTTTACAACTCATTCCTGAGAAAAACTGCAGCCTAATGAAATCTGGAAAGGAGATGTATAGTTTAGCATTTCTTGAGAGATGTCCATTTCTGTCAGGTCTAATTTCCTTGCTTTACTTTTTGTAATTTTGAAAACAGAAATAGTTTGAGTTAAACAATTTAAATTAAACTCCTTCTTACGTTTATAAACTTCTGCACTATGTGCAGTCTTCTGTGTTTGTTCAGTTTGAATGAAGTGTAAAAATTGTGCCAGAGAGACATAGATGTGGAATCTACTAAAAGTGGAAAACTATTATCTTGGACAATATTGTAAACTGAGACTTGATTCTAGGTACAGTTATTTCTAAATTCTAGCAACAAAACTCTCAGCTTTTATGGTGGATAACACTTCTAGGAGCATTCAAGGAGAGTCTTGAATACAACTGTAGATCAAATAAACTTATGTCTTTCTGTATTAATATTTGGAATTCTACATGCTCTGTCTGTTAAAGCACAGTAGGAAGAGACATGGGAGGAAGGTTCTCTTCTACAAAATTGTTTTGTGCAGGAACTGAAGACTACTCACTGCATTAGGCAAATCTTGTGGACAATAATACTGGGAGTGCCTGGAATATGGAACAAATTTTCTCAGGCCTGTCTGAAAGCTGAGACTAAAAGAAAATTAATGGCCAACTTGCTTAGTGCAGTTTCCTGCCATGAGACACAACGTTAATACTTTATGATTTTCATTGGTCTCTGTCTTCCAGCTGGAACATAAGATGTTTCTTAGAAGAAAGGAAATCTAAATACCCTGAGACATGCCTATTTGAATGGCCACTATCCTTTCCTGCAAAGATAGTCAAGGACTGCAGAAAATTTGCCGACTTTCTGTTCTTTAAGACTCAATATCCTTTTCATACTACAAAAATAGTATGAATCTATTTGGTGTAGAGATGTGTGGGGAGGTGAGGCTGAAACAAGAGGGAAGGGAAATTAGTAATTAATAATATTTTGTCTAAGTTTTTTTGGGGGTTGCTTCAAATTTATAATTTTGTTTATTGTAAGAGATTCAATGTTTCAAAAACTGCCAGAGGCAACTTACAACCTGGGACTGAGTTTTTCCTTACCCTATCCTCTTTATTAATATGTGAAATCAAAATTAATAAATAAAATTGTTTCTGTGTGGATACATGTGGTTCCATTCTTGATGGTATGGGCTTTTGATATATACCTCCAAGGCACAGAGCATTTAAGTCTGAGAGAGAATAAGATAATTTAATTTAATTTTGTTTTGTTTCATAGCTTTTATCTTCCTGTGTATACAGGCTTAACTTTCTTTGCCTCAATCTTTTTTTTTTTTTTTTTGGTATTTGATTTTGCTGTATCTGCATTTGTTTGATAACCTGCGGCTTAAAAATGTTTTCCTTTCTGGCAGAGGTTTCACTGATTTCTGCCATATGTTGTCTTATATCAGATTATTTCTTTTTTGCCAACACATCATTTTTTAGCTTCTCAGTTTCTGTGACAGAATTGTTAGATTTTGTTTGTTTGTTTGCTTAACTTACAATTTGGAAACATTTTTTTTCTCCTTTTTTAACCCTCACTTTTTTATATTGCCAGTGTGAACATAATTTACCATATGTGAAACTTCAATGCACTCAACATGCCCGACTGAAAATATGATCTAATTAACAGTTCACATCCCTTAAAATAACAGTGAAAACACAGAACAAAAATACTGGCATGAATCACATGATAAATCTATGGCTAGTCCTTGTCAATAGAGACACTAACTTTTCTGTGGTTTGCTGGTTACCACTATTCAACTAATACAATTTTTTCTTTTACTTATATCTGTTTACATTTCTGTGTAACCAAAATCAATGTACTGTTAAAAATATAATATTAAAATAGCAATATATAAATATATATTTATACATATAATTGAGAAATACATGCATTTCATTAGGAAATATTGACATTTTCTGTAATGTTATGTTATGTTGATATTTATGAATGTTGTCTTTGTGTGTAGGTAGAGACAGTAATGTACTTAATTTATTTTTCATTAACTTTTAATCAAAAAAAATTGTTTGAGTTTCTTTTTTTACAAAGGGGGACTATTGCAATATTATCATCTACTTTGTTGCAGTTAGCTACACTATGCAGAATGTTTGCAGGAATTTCCTCTGCTCCCTTCATTTTAGTAGCTGCCAATAATATTAGAGGTGAAGCAGCTTGATCTGGAGAAAGGTCCCTTGACAAGTTGGTCAGTTCTAGAACGATTAATTCTAAAACTAATCCTGTGTTACTAGAGGTATGTTGCTCTGTATATCCTATACCTGAGTTGACAGGCTGTTCTCGGATTGTACCTTCACTGTTCGACATCGTTTTTTTTGATTGTGTGTTTAGCTCTTTCTCTTCTCTTTAAAAGACAGTCCTGCTTTTTGCTCCATAAACATTTTCTATTTCCCCTACATTCCAAAAAATCAAATGCACCATTTTTCATTTTAAATATGTACTTACTCTTTATTTCGTGAGTAATCTTTTCAGATAAATGTGACAATTTGTAGTATATGGCAACTGTTAGTTTAGAAGCCATTTTTATAATTATCATCCCTACAAGAAATTTCAGTTGTTGTGCAGCAAACCCACTTATGCCTTCTACAAAAATGCATAAAGGAATTGAATAAATTATATAGTACAAATAATTTGGGAAACATTAATTCTCACAATATTCATTTAAAATCTGGTCCATGTTTATGCCTATTATAATGTGTTGCATTTTCAGATCTAATGAATTTGTTTGCAGCAACTACAGGATTTGCATAATTTTCTCAGCCCACTGAACTATCAATAGATTTCTGTTAAACCTCATTATTAAGAGTTGGTGTTAACCTAAATCAATTCACAACAAGGAATTTTAACAAAAGGAATAACTTCTGACATAGATTAGTTCACCTGCAGGCTTGATTAGAAAACCTCATAATTTATTGAACTCTTGTCTCAGATGTTAACATCAATGGCATTTTCTTCAGAAGTGTGCTATCAAAAAAGTGCCATAGATGTGCATTCCTTAATGTCATTTTTTGGGACATGACTTTGGTTGCAGTTGAGCAGGAGGCTACCAGTATCTATCCCTGAATTTAAACAGACCCTAAAATAACGTTCTGTAATTCTTCTGATTTGTTATGTTTTTACTCTTTCTTTGTCTCTACATTTTTTCACACATAAATAGACAAGTTACCAGAAGGAAATTCAGAATGGAATTTACAATGCAGAAAAAAAGATCCTGATACCGAAAAGTATTGGCTCCAGGGATAAGCACATAAGATCATCGGGGGGAAAAAAAAAAAAAAAAAAAAAAAAAAAAAAAAAAAAAAAAAAAAAGTGATACTACTCCATAGAGACTGCATTCAACTATTCCTGTAGCTTTAGGACTTTCTTGCTAAGGCAATTCCTGACAAAGAGATTCATGGCCTACTGGTAGTAAGTGAGCGAATGTATTGCCTGAATGAAAATAAGATTGTACCATTCTAGTTAGTCCCTCTTTGTAACGGAGAGTATGATGACCTGACAGAGCTCTGTCTCACCAAGAAAAGAATTGTGAAAATCAGTCTGAATCACTTAAGTCAATGAAATAATAGAATAGCTTGATGTTGAGTTTCTCTTTTTGAATAATGGCATTTGTGAATGTTTATATGCATAAATTTAAAAATCAGTTTATATATTTTGTCTCTTGCTTCAGAATATTTCAGACCCTGAGTAGAAAGAAAATTGTTCAGGTTCATTGCTTGAAGTGGCTCTCTCTCTCCCCCGGAGCCCGTGGTCCATTTTTGCCTTGGCTAGCTTGAGAGAGAAACCACACCAGAAGGAATTTTCCTTTCAGGGCCTTAAAGATCCCAGGGGCTGCAAACCTTTTCCTTTAGAGAGAGCAGGCATCCGTCGATGGCAAAAGGAAAGAGTCTGCACTTGGTCCGGGGGGGATCACAGCTTTATTCTGGGGTCCTGCCCCCACTGAGTCCAGAGCTCAGTCTGGTCCCCATCCTCATCCCAAGAGCAAGAGCAAGAGAGAACCCCACATGTTTCCGGGCTTTTACCCAGGGGGGAAGGGGCTAGGGGCAGGGATGAGCCAGTACCTGTAGTGGTGTGGGATTTGTTTTGGTTTCATTGTATGTGCTGTTAATTTATGGTTCCTTCTATGCACCCCTGTTTGTTCCCCTAATGGTCTTTCCCTGTTTTTCTCCCCTCCAACCATTCTATGTTAATCCCCCACTCCCCCCTCCTCTGGGATCTGCCTGTCACCTCGGGGCCTTCCCCTGGAGCTAGAAAGTTCTTCCAAGGGCATCGAGTGATAGGTCAGATCCAGAGGGGATCCCTCTGTATAATTTATGTTTGGTTTATGAAAATATCATTCATCAGGGTGACCCCTTCCTGGTGATCCCTGATTTGCTCACCCCTTGCCTCTTCTCCTTGTTCAACCCCCAAATAAAAGGTGCTAGCAAGTAGCCTGGGGGGCTCTGCCTGGGCAGTTACCTGGAGGTCAGGAGTTCCCATGACAGGGCTCCAATAAATTCTTGTGACCTGCTCAGCAGAGTCCATCTTTCTATCTCCGCCATCGTTGCCTTGCACCAACTGTGCCTACTGCCAGGGTTGTGTGGGAGCCAAGACCCCACAGGATCCGATTAGCTGGCATGACTAGCTAACCATACCTTTTCACACTGCGGTGTCTGTAAGTGTGCAGACCACACTTAGGCACTGCAACAACTACCCAATCAGGGATAAGGTGGGAGTGGAACAGAGTTGGATTACATTCCAGTGTGGGAGGATGGGCGGGGAGCAGCAGCAAGGACAAACCTCGTGATACATTTTCCAAAGGAACAGGGTGGTACAGAAGAAACCATTACAAAACACAATAAAAAAATGAAATACAATATAAACCAAATTAATGCACTATAACAATTGCTCATTCACAATGCAACACCTCACCTGTGATAAAAATGTGGAAATGTGTGCGTCACCAGACCTAGACACACACTAACAGACTAATTGCACTTCTGCTGTGAAAGACGTAGTATCTCCTGCAGATTTTTTTTCTCTCTTTTTGGCTTACTTGCAGCCTTGAAGCCTCGAGAACTCTTTAACCTCCTTAGGTGATGGGTGCATTTCAACGAGCTGAACTCTTGCCCTAGACAATTGCATGAGACTATTACCTCAGATAGTGAGTATGAAGAATGAGAAGATGGGCAGTGTTGATCATCCCTGCTACAGTGTCATCAGAAGAGCCTGAGTCATTGAAAACTGATATAGTCACGGACAAAGACCCTCTAACTAATTAAAGTTAGAAAGTGGTATGTTTATTCACCGGCAGGCGGCACGGGAGTCATCTCCGAAAGGCGTGGCCGCCCCGAACAAGGCTCTTTCCTCTCTATTTATTTTCCAAGATCTTACATACAATACATATGCATAACCCCAGCACCTCCCATCCCCGCTCTGTATTAAAATGAGGCTATCAGTCCTTCACGCGTGCGCCGTTCTTCTCTTGAATTGGGTTGGTGGTCTTGAATTGGGTCAGTGGTCTCAAAGGATGAAGTCAGGAGAGTCTTCATCAGGTCTCTGTGACCCTCTGGCAGTGTCCAAGGTCCCCTGCTTCGTGATTGATTGATACCAAGTCCAGGTGCTGGCTATTGTTCGTAGTGGTTTCAGTCTGTTCTTATGACGGTTCACTTACTCCACTTTTTCTATAAACAAACTCATAATACAACAGTTAGCTCTAGCTTGGGCATCTAATAATCATTAACCTACCATTTACTGATCTAACTTACATCTTGATCAATATAAATTGCTTCTAACCCTTAGCTAAAATCTTAACTCTTAAAAGTCATGTATCAAGCCTGATAAGTAGACAGTTAATAGAATACCAAATTTCTGTTGGTTTGAATGAAAATCTGCTCAAAAATTTTAATTTTCTCTACTACCAGCAGCATTCCTCAGAGTTTCTGTGCAACAGATATGTACATATACAATTTTCAGAAGATTTTAGTAAAGTGTAGAAACAATTCATAACATAAAAGGAACACTTATTTATAATGTGACCTTTAAAAATACTCTATTACTTCAAATGTGATTTTATTTTAGAAGTGTTTTCTGACTGGAAGTTATACCAGATGTAAATTTCAACTGTTAACCCTAAAGTGAAGTTCAGAAAAGGCACATATAGATTAAAAATCCACCTCAAGTATTTTTAGGTGTTTGGGGGTGGTTTTGGCTTTTTTTTTTTCTTTTTCCTTTCTTTTTTTTTTTTTTTTTTTTTTTGGTGGGGTTTTTTGTGGGGTTTTTTGGGGTTTTTTTTTTTGTTTTGTTTTGGGTTTGGGTTTGGTTTTTGTGGTTTTTTTTAGTTTTGAAATAATTAGGAACTATCTGGGAACTATCAATTTGCTGATGTTTCATAATGTCTCTTATTTCACACAGGAGCATATATAAACCTTCTTGAAAAACTAAAATTAATTTTATGCTACACAACGTAAAGTTATGTCTTTTTAGAAAATTAATCTCTTGTTCATAAAAATGCTCTAGTACTTATGTCTTTTGATTTATTTTAAGAAAACTGGTTTCCATACTTGCTATTTTCACACCTTTCAAAAAGGGATCAAAATAATCATCCAGTGTTTAGTTGTTTTGACATTAACATAGCTGAGCCATGCATGGAATATTATTTCTGTTTCTTGAATGTTTTTGTATTGCTAAGGTAAGGTCTCCAAAATAAACTACTTCTGTTCTGTAAAGTGAGAGATGTTACCTATTTTAGCATTTAAGTATATTTGAAAACCAATGATGGATGCTGTTTTCATCCTTAATTTCCCTCATTTTTCTCACAAAACATGTAAATCACTAACCTGCTTGCAAAATTGTATGAACACAGTCCCTTGATAGATATGGAGAAAAATTGCAATTAAAAAACCCTACTCATTACATAATTAATTCCACAAATACAAGACTAATTCTACCATTTTATGCATCTGTCCTAGGTTACAATGTAAGATATGCCCAAAGTATGAATTCTATCACCTTCTACAGGAGCTGTTGAAACTAGGTTGGGCAGTGTTTCCCTTGCCCCCTCCCTCTGGCCTATCTTCTGTTAATGGCCCATCAATGCCCTGCTGCATGACTCACAGATAACTCCCTCCAGGAGCTTTCTCTGTTTAGTGGGCAATCAAGGACCCATTGCAAGACTGATAAAATGGTATCAGCCCATTGTGAGATGCTCTGCCCAGGGGGAGGAGCCAAGCATTCCCACCTGGATATAATCTGGGATTTCAGACAGCACAGGCAGCCTTACCCACTGGATTCCCAGAGACAAGAGCTACCAGACCTTTCTGTGGGAACACTGCTTCAACAAGACCACTTCATCTGGACTGCCCCCACAGTTTCAGGTTGTATTCTGACTCTGTCAGTGATCTTTTGTACTATTGCATGTGTTTTATTTTATTTTATTTAACTTTTTTTCCCTCTCCTATTAAATTGGTTTTTTTCTGACTTGGAGTCTCTCGCTGGTTTTGCCTTCAGGCCAGCACAGCATCCCTCAAGAAATGGAAAATGTACATTGCAGAAATAGATACTCCGTACTTAAATGCTGATTCCTCTGGCTGTTGAAATAGAATGAGATGAAAATTAATACTTTAATGTTGAAGCTTTAATACAAACTCATGGTGACTCAAATAAATGTTGCACTTCTATTGTGACACTCTAATACCCTCTTAGCCTGATTATTGTGCATAATTGTATTTGGTAGTATAGGACAGTAACTAAGGGACAAAAAGTGTGTCATATTACCGAGCCTTTAAAAAAACCCCTATTTTTGTCTCTAAGTGTCATTCTAATTGGTAGAGGAAGGAGACATGAAGAACTTTGTAGCTTTATTTTTCATCATAGTGTAGAATGAGACATATATCTCTTCTGCCTCCCTTGAATAACTTTTTGTTTCAATAACTCTTTTGAAATGACAGTAGTTTGGTTGGATTGCTGCAAAAAGATGCTATGAGACTGTTCCCATGAATTAAGTTGCATTTTAAAACATTAGGTTGTACAATACTGGGGAAGAAAACAATGGATGAGACAAGGTACAGGTTAGAAAGAACATTGCTGCTTTCTGCTACTTTCCATTCTCAGTTTGAAGGTAACACACTTTCTTTAAGAGGTCTCAAATGAATAGTCAAGGACTAGGGAGATCTCCAGGGTGCAAAAGTGATCATAGGGCAGAAAAAAAATATGGAGGATCAAGCAAATGGAAATTTTTCTGTTAATTTCAAAGTGAACTGATATCTCTAGAGTTGCATATGTCAGCAAATCCTTTGCATGCTTTCTGATGTACGTATACTATATAGAAGAAACTTTTTATTCATCAATGCATCTACATAAAAGCAAAAATATGCCACATGTTTACAACATAGAAGAACAATTTAATTATAATTTGTAAATTACATATACATTAATTCTAGTTCTATACTTCTATTTTTGTACCATAATCTCCTGAACTTCCATGTTCTTCTTTTACTAGCATTTCTGTACATTTGAATGGAATTTTGCACTTAATTAGTTTTTTTCTTTTTGCTAATGCCATTGATGTGAACATAATCCTGTACCAACTCTTCTTGTACCGGTCTACTCATATAATATATAACATATATAATGAATATGCCATGCTTGGGTTGAATTTTCACAGTTCTTTCTCTCTCTCTCTCTCTCTCTCTCTTTTTTTTTTTTTTTCTTTTTTTTTTTTTCTTTTTAGTAGTCTTTTTCACCTATGTCTACTATGTAGATTAAATTCGTAAGTGACACCTCTTCCTTCTGGAATATTATGATATTGATAATTTTTTAATATTTCATGGTTAAATGATTTGAGAAATCCAAAGTAATATGCACAATATTTGAATATTGAATTCAACATGCTTTAGTAGGGAAAAACAACAACAAAAAAGTCATATGAGCTGATCCAGCACAGTGTGATTGCCACCAGACACAACAGTCTTGTTTCTCTTTCCTCCTTTTTGTTTGCTGGTAAGGAGATGTGTTTGGCTTTATGGTAAGCTTTTTGCTATGGAGATTGGTGAGAATTTGGAGCTGTTTTTTTGCCTCAGAGACCTAAACCAGATCACTACTAGGCAGTGAACACCAATGCTTTTAATGGTTTAAGGTTTTAGAGGGCAGAGTAAACTTTTACACATGTAAAAGCATATCCCAAGGAGACAGGGAACTTCCATTCTTTTGTTCTTTTGTTTTTCTCCCCTCCTGTCTTTACCTGAGAGCAGTCCAATCCTTTTATTTCAATAACAAAATTAACATCTGGCTCAAACCACCTCTTTGAAATTGCCACTTGATTTGTGGAAAAAAGGCAGAGTAATGCATGTTTTTACAGGAAGTCTCGCTTTCTGAGAACCCAAACTAGCTAATTTTTTTATTCTGAAAATAAATTACTGTTAAGATCCAGCTATTAAAAATATTAGAGAGGCCTTAGGTCAAATTAAGGTGGAAATAAGACCATATGTGTTGTAGTGCGTTAATTTGGTTTATATTGTATTTCATTCTTATATTGGGTTTTGTAGTGGTTTCTTCTGTACCACCCTGTTCCCCTGGAAAATGTATCATGAGGTTTGTCCCTGCTGCTGCTTCCCGCGCATCCTCCCACACTGGAATGTAACCCATCTCTGTTCCACTCCCAACTTATCCCTGATTGGGTAGTGGCTTGTCCCTGCCTCTAGGCCCGTCCCCCCTGGGAAAAAGCCCTTGGACCGCCTGGGGAGCCTTCTCTTGCTCCGCAGTGGGGACGGGGACAGGGACCAGACTGAGCTCCAGACTCTGCAGGGGCAGGACCCCAGAATAAAGCCCGTGATTCCCCCCAGACAAAGAGCAGACTCTTTCCTTTTGCCATCAGTGTTCGCCTGCTCTCTCTAAAGGAAAAGGTTCCAGCAGTCCATGGGATCTATTGGAACTTTGAAGGAAAATTCCTTCTGGCATGGTTTCTCTTTCAAGCTAGCCAAGGCTAAAACAGAGCTAGGGCTCCGGGAGAGAGAAAGACATGTCAGTTGATGCCCAAGTGTCGTGCCTGAAGCCACAAGGGGCTCCCAGAAGGCTCGAAGAACCACACGTGGAGCACGTGGCCGAGGACCCTCACGCAGGCACATGAGTCCAAAAACGTGGCCCATCCACATAGAGAGACAGACCTATCAGGCTTGGTGTTCACTGTAAAGTCTCTGAAACACTGGACTCCACAGAGCAAGGCTGCGATTTTCCTTTGGACTTAAAAAATCCATTGGATTTCTGTGAAGAAGTCCCTCAACGGGAGGCTGCTCCCAGAGAACACGAGCACGTGTTTGTGGACAGCCAACCCTGGGAACCAAGACTGGAAGCCCTTTTGGCACCAAAAGTGTCAGTCTCAGGCAAAAGGAGTGACTGGGAAAGAAATTTTTCATTGCAGGCTGGACTTTTGTTGAGTATTACCAATTTGAGGTCTTAAAAAAAAATCTTTTAGAGGTGTTCCTCAGGGAGGGTTTTTTTCCTTTGGGGAAGGTTTTAGCCTTCAGAGCAAACCTTCAGGGTACTTTTAATAGCACATTTGGTTTTGGCTGCAGAGCCCAGGGGGTGGAAAAAGTAACAGTCTTACCTCTATGGGTTTGTGGGTTTTTTTTGTTGTTGTTGTTGTTGTTGTTGTTGTTGTTGTGTTTGTTTGTTTGTTTGTTTTCTCTCCAGCGAGGTTTTTTTTTACTTTCAGTTTCCCAGTCAGTTTAAAGGGAACACAGAAATTAAAATCGGAGCAAAAATGGCTGTCTGTGTCGCAAAAAAGAGTCTATTACTAAATTTTAAGTGCCTTGGATGATGGGGGGACCCATTGTTCAAACAAACAGTTGAAAAAATTAATTCGGTGGTTGTTTTTCTCATTTTCCACATGTATCATTAAAGCAAATAAGCTTCCGGGAATTTTGGGAGGCTGTTGCAAATAAATTGGCTGAATCAGGCTCCCCTAAGAATAAAGAAACTGCAAATTTTGTTTTGGAGCTTGCAAATTCGGTTTGCATTGCAAAAGCAAAATGAAAAGAGAAAAAAGGCAGTTCTTTGTCGATTTTCCCCAGTTTCCTCAGTTTCTCCCTCTCCCGACCCCAAAATCCCTTCCCTAAGCTCGGGAATTCTGAGGAAAGCAGCCCACCAGACAGGGCAGGGAAGCAGCAGATCCTCTTGCTTTCCCCAAATTCCTGAGTCCCCCTGCTCAAGGAATCCTGGCTAGATTGCTCGAGAAACCCCTAAACTTTCCCCAGGCCTCCCTTCTTCCCCCGTTTGTAAACCCTGTGTTCTATTTACTTTTGCAGACAGTTTGGGAGCTCAAACCCCCCAACTTAGTGACCAAGTGGCCTAGTTTCAGTTCTGAGGGGGGAGTCACAAGATAGCGGAGACTCCTTTGGTCTCCCAAGCCACAAGGAGCCTCTCTCTTTGTCTGTCCCTCCTTCCCACAATCCCTTTTGCAGTCTCCTCCTCTCCCCAGACCCCTCCTTCCCTTTAGCACCACCCCCAGCACCACCCTCTCCTCTGACTCTGCCCCCTACCCTCAAACCTCCACCCTCCAACTCCTCACTGTGTGATTCAAGCCTCCAGCTCCTCCCTGCCCCTGGTTCCCACAGTTTCCCCACCCACAGTCCCAGTTCCCATGCCCCGGAGGGGAGGGGAAGCAGGAAGCGATCCTGACTTTTCTGCCACCCCTGTCACATATCGACGGTCAAAAAGAGGGGGTGTTGTCCATGGTGATTGGGACCCCTTCCCCCAGCAAGCGATTCAGGATTTATGCAAAGCTCAGATCAATTTTGGATGTGAAAGTGAATACTTTCACAACCTTTTAAAAGCAAATTTAGCAGGAAATCCTATAGTTCCCTTTGACTTTTGAAGAGATTTACTTCCGGAGCTTTGCCAAAATCCTGAAACAGCTGTTGATAATAATAATTTGCCAATTCAATTAGAACATCTATGTGGTGATGGTGAATGGGTCTCAGCCCTCAAGCAGGCTGAGGAAATTCCTTTAGCTGTTTTGGAGTGCATTAAAGATGCTGCTTCCAAAGCATTATTTTCAATCCAGCCCGATGGGCCTTTCCAGTCTTACAGTAAAATAAGGCAACTTGCATCAGAACCTTTAGTAGCATTTGTGGAGCAATTAACCAGAGCTATCGAGTTACAGGTTAAGAAAGAAGGAGGCCAAAAACAGGTCATGGAGGAAATAGCACTGACCAATGCAAACGAACAGTGCAAGGCAGCCATCCTCAGCCTGCCCTTGGAACCAGTGCCAACCTTAGATGACATGGCGCTAGCTGTGTGCCGGGAAGGTTCCCTTCATGGCAGCTCACCAAAGCCACAGTTCCAGAGATGAATTCAAGCCACTGAAAAGAGCTGCTGCTGTAGACACTGTGCCTCCAGTGCCTGTGCCAAGACCACCGCCCAAGAGAAGAATGATGTGTCTCCTGTATGATCAGGCTGGTCATTGGGCATCTCAATGCCCTTTAAAGAGACAATTTTTGGACTTTCGGGACAATGGGGTCTCAGGGACCCAAAGAGAATCCTTCAAAAAACTAAAAGGTGAGCGCCAGCTTGCCCAGAGTGCTGACATAAATGGGGCAAGTCCGAGGAGGGGGGAGAAAAAACCAGAAAATGCAAATGTTAAATTAACTAATCCTGCTTTAACCAGTTCTGCCTTTCAACAGAAGCCACCAGATTAATAGTAAAGGATCCAGCAACCCGGGAAGCAAAAAATCCTCATGATCTGGTCACCTGGGGTCATGGGTACACCTGCATGTCCACTCCCTCAGGTCCCAAGTGGGTGCCAGCCAAGTGGGTGAAACCTTTCATCCCTAAAACTGCAAAGCCACCTGCAGAAGTCCCCAAAGTGGCCAGTGCTGCCTGGAGAAGGAGGAAGTGCCGAACCCTCTCCTTCAAATTATTCTTTTCCCTTAGCAGTGTTTTTTTCCGAACAGTTTGTTTTTACTAGATGTAATTTTTTATTTTTCAGCTTTAAAGGTGCTCAGGGTCTGAACTCTGAGCATCTCCCACAGACTGAGCCTTCCTCCTTCTCAATTTGATAAGAAAGAGGGTCATGCTGTAGTGCATTAATTGGATTTATATTGTATTTAATTTTTATATTAGGTTTTGTAATGGTTTCTTCTGTACCACCTTGTTCCCCTGGAAAATGTATCATGAGGTTTGTCCCTGCTCTTTCTCCCCGCCCATCCTCCCACACTGGAATGCAATCCAACTCTGTTCCACTCCCACCTTGTCCCTGATTGGGCAGTGGCTTGTCCCTGCCTCTAGCCCCTTCCCCGCTGGGAAAAAGCCCTGGGATGGGTGGGGGTGCCCTCTCTTGCTCTGGGACTGGGATGGGAACAGGGACCAGACTGAGCTCCAGACTCTGCAGGGGCAGGACCCCAAAATAAAGCCGTGATTCCCCCCAGGACCAAGGGCAGAATCTTTTCTTTTGCCATCAGCGGACACCTGCTCTACAGAAAAAGGTTTGCAGCCCCTGTGATCTTTAAAGCCCAAAAGGGAAAATTCCTTCTGATGCAGTTTCTCTCTCAAGCTAGCCGAGGCAAAAACTGAGCATGGGCTCCAAGGGAGAGAGAGAGCCACATCACATATGGCAAAGTTTCATTATGAATTATATTTAACAGTAAAAGTGATGTACAGAGAGAGATAGAAGGAAATAGAAAAATAGGTGGTGGGAGTTGGAGTGACAGAGACAGATTAAGTAGAAAATATGGATCTCTGGATCCTCATAGAGTCCTGTTAATTGGTTTCTTTTTTGTTTTCTTGATGGTGAGCATCCCACAAAACACAGAGTTCAATGGATCAATATAAGTCTAAGCTGTGGGACTGCCCCAGTGCTTCTCCTGAGGGCGTAAGAGGGAAAGTTTGACACTGTCTCTCGTAACAGACTTTGGATCTGCTGCATTGCTTTGCATCATGTGCAGTTGTCTGGTGCGAGGTCTCAGCAATAAATCATGGGGGAACTACAGGGGTCTTTGATGGTTTATGGCACCTTCTCAAGTGAATGTCCTATGTGTATGTGGCCTTCCTGGGTTGGGGTTTATAACTGAGCTAGAGTTTACTCCCTCTATCTAGAGGTTATAGCACATACCCAAAACTCTCCTCCTCCACCTGATCTCAGTCAGAGCTGATTTTCAGGACACTTGCTTTCTTCGTGGATTCTTTCCTCTCCCTCAGTCTTGTTTATTTCTTCACAGACCTGAGATAATTGGAAAATAGTGTTACATTTATCTTATCTCGGGTTCCCTTAGGTGTTAGTGATACATTCTGTAATGGTGACTGGTAGGTCATATCCTAAAACATTTCCTCTACAAATTTATGAATTCAAATCCTTAGATTACAAAAAATTCATTATGGTCATCAGAGAAATGTTCATGGTGAGAAAGAATTTTCTGGGTATTTTTTAAACAGCTTTTTAAGCTGTCTGAGCTGAGAATAATTTAAAAAGCTGAGGAATTCTACTTCCTCTTCAGACATTAAAAGAAGTGCTGATGATTGTCCAGAATCAAATAGAAAAAAGTTTTTTTCCTAGTCCCTGTCTAATCCTAATGAATTATAATTGTGTGCTTTACCAGGGATCTCTTAGACATGTATAATTTTCTAAATATAGCCAGTCATAAGAACAAAATGTATAAATCTGGACACTAGTATTGAACACACTTGTTACAAAAACAATGATTTTTAGGAGTTTTAATATGTAAGATGAAATAAAATGGGGAAGAAAATTCAGTGTAACAAGTATGGTGTCTTCAATGTTTTTCTCTGTGCATTCAGAAGCAAATAAAATTCAAATAAAGCAATAATAAAGGTAAAATTCAACAGAATAGATCTAAAAATGAATTTTGAAATTATAAAACTACTTTCAGATTAAACTCAGAATTTGTAAAATGAATTGCAGTAACCTATTTTAATTCAAGTAACTCCAATATTGATTCAAAAACAAGCCCCTCAGTTATAAACTCTCTAGAACTTTATTAGATTATAACTTTTTTTTCAAACAAAGAATTTTAAGAGTTCCTTGGTCCCTCCATGTCACAAAGAATCTTTTTCCATGTCAGCAATATCTTAAAGTTTTTTGAATTCAAACTTAATGAGCACTGTGCTCTTTAGCTTTTCTGGAAATCAGGCAGTTTAATATGGTCTTGGAATATATTTGCTATCGAAACTTGCCTCCTAATACTAAGGATAAATTTGGGGTGTTGTGGCATCCATACATGTTTTTCAAAACATTTTCCACCAGTTTTATAGAAGGATAAGGTAGATAATAGTTTTGTGTCTTAAACTATACTCCTGAAGAGCTTGTGTACATGTTACATTGACACAGTATTATTAATACGCATTTGGTGGTTTTATGGGCTTAAAGTCTTCAATTTCATTACAAAGCAGATGTTTAGATATTGATATTTTTCATGTCACCTCAGCAGAAGACCCTTTTTCACTGGAGGCAATTGCAAATTACTCAGCAGGAACACTAAGGAACAGAAGACTGGATATTGCAGCATCCAGAAACAGTTTCCTACTGCATAGCTAAATAACAGATGAGAGACCTTCATGGTCAAGATTATTAGAAAAAGAAAAGAAAGTGAGTTGTTTCATTAATTGCAGAATTATTTGGCGGAGACTTACACTGCATAATAGAAAAAATCCTTCTCCTCGACCCATGCCTAACATTATTGGTTACTTTGAAAATATTTAAGAAACACTTCTTATGAAGAGAATTTACAGATGAAAAGAAAAATAACATAAGTTTCAAATATTTGAATTTTTGCCATAATTCTGTTCTCTTTCCCTGAAAGAGGCAAAAATTTCCAGGTTACATTTGTATTCTCCTATGATACATGCTTCTTAGAACATATATTTGTATTCCTCAAAGACTATGTTTCTCTGTGTCTGTGTGTTATTGTCTTATACAAAATTATAATCCTTCTTCTATATATTCTATTCTTCATCTTGATTTAGTTGACTTTGAAATAAGTACTCCAGCTGTAAAAAGACAAATCTACTTGGGTTTATTCCATAGAATGGTAATATATTTTAAATTATTTGCATACTAACCTAAATTAGTAATTTCAGTTGTTCCCAGTTTGACTTTTCCATTAAAAAAAAAAAAAAAAAAAAAAAGTGAAGAAAGAGGTAAAAATATCTGTAGCGAATTATGCCATAAACTTTAGCAGAAAGCAGAGACTTATTAACTAGAAGGCTTTGGAACAAAATCTTGAGAGTTTAATATTTGATACATTATTCTCCATGCTGCACTAATGGACTAAATTAATTCACCTTAGAATGCTGATACGGGGTATTCCATTAGTCAAAATATTTAAAGTAATAATATGCCTTTTTTAAGTCCAGATAATGTTTATTCAGTTTTAAAAATTGATTTTCTACAGCCTTGCAGTGAAATTTAACCAGTTGTTGGTGTGAGGTTTATTTATAATGGTAACCTGATAAAGCTTCCACATCTTTCATAATTTTAAGCTTTGGCTTCATGACAAATAGCTTGGTTTATAAAAAGAAATAGCATCTTGGTTTATTTAAGCATTCAGAGGGATTATAAAATAGATGTTTATAATGTCTCCATTTAATAGTGCAACACTTTATACATTGTCTTTGATCAGGTTTAATTTTGTGAGCATTTGCTCACATGCTAAAGTTTACCCCTTTCAATACCTTGAACTATTAACTCTTGGCATGAAGGGAAAACACACATAATCTCGTATCTAAATAAGCAGGACATCCATTGTTATACTGAAGTAATTCCTGAGGTCTATGAGAAAATCTAAAAACAGATTTCTAAAGATATGGTTGCAAATACTTATATGCAACTGCCTCGTGGTAGATATCGTAATATAGGGTTATAACATATGATAAGGCTTTAAGACCTTTAATTAGCTGAATGAGAGTTTTGTAGTGTCTATATGTCAGACGATTGAAGAGACGGGTGCGATCGCGACACGCAAAGCATCCACATGGAGACAAGAGATTTGCAGGGCAGAGATGTTCCTCCAAGAGAGCCCAAGGCTGAACCAAGGCCGAGAGCCCCTCTGCCTGTTTATTTCTTTTTATACATTTGTGGGTCTGGTTGTGGATTGGCTTCGAGTTATCACGTCCCAGCCGAATGTCCAGAACAACTGTCAGTTACAGTTGTTTTCAGGTTAGAAATATGCAAACAAAAGACAGAGAATGAAAAACAAAGGGTTTTTTTTTATGTTACATGTGTGTTAGAAAAGCGAAAACTGCTCCTAATATTGTGCAGAAGCTAAAGAGACTGACTCCATCTTATGAACAATCAGAAAGCTTTTAAAAACTCAGAAAAACCAGGGTGACAGACGGGTTCTCCATGGTTTGTGTCATGAAGCCAGTTATATTGAACACACTGCTGGTTTATATGCCTTTTAAGCATAACAACTATATCTGTTTCTTAGTAACATTGCTTAACTATGGACTAGTACAGACTTGTACAGGCCTGTACTGTCTTGCATACATACACACACCTTGATCTCTTCCTTCTTCAGGGTCTTGCCTCAACTTGCCAGGGCTTGTAGCCCTCTAACACATCTACTACTGTAATGAGTCCAGCAGTACTTGGAGTCCTGTTTCCAAGCTGTATTCCCACATCTATGCTATTTTCTGGCTCTTCTACCAATTTTAGATGGACTTGATTTAGTTCTGGTCTACCTAAGCTCCTGAGCTAATGGTTCAATTGTATGTCAGGAGAAGACTATTGTAGTCACTCAACCATGATATAACTTAGTCTTCCTTAGGAGCACAACAGCGCTCCTAAAATAAAATCCCAGTGACAATCACAGCATCTCTAGAGAGGCTAAAAATACTACTTTTGCACTTTGCCAGTAAAAGGTAAAAAGAGTCATAAGCTTCTATATATTTTCGATGGAAGAATATGCATCACAACATTTACCACTCAAATGTGTTATCAAACTAGGTATGTCATTCACACAGCATCATCTGTGTAATCCTTTATGGCTCTGCGACCATGCGCAGTACTTAGTAAAATTAGAACAGTACCCGGCAGCATTCTGGTCTGTTGTACTGTTTTCTGATTACTGGTTATTAAATTGTGGGGGGGGGAAAAGGGTGAAAACTATTTCACCTGTTGTACTTATCTTAATCGACCAAATAAGAATTCTTTAAGAGGAGGAGTATGTGGATTTAAGTAAATAAAAACCAAAAAGTTAATTAGTACATGGGGTGAAATTAACAATTATGATCTGACAAAACAGCAATTAAATAAAGAAAAAAAAAAAAAGGAGATTAAAGGTGAATTGTTAAAATTAGCTAGTATAATACAGTTGCATATATTTCAAAGGCATAATTAATTTTTTTGTTTCTAAATTAACAACTTAATGGCAATTTTCTATTGATTAGTCTATTTTAAGTGCTTTTAAGACACTTTTAAGCTCTCCAGTTTGAAGTAATGATATTGAAATACTGCTATTTAACCTCTCTACTTTGATATTAAATTTCGAGTTTCCCAAAGAGAGAGCAGAAAATTGACTTTCCAATAAAACAATTTCACTGTTCGTTTGGTAAGTTTGTGATAGCTTGCAAAAATTGAATCTAAATTGCTTTCTAATTAAACCAAATTAAAAAAAAAAAAAAAAAAAAAAAAAAAAAAAAAGGCTTTGTTTTGTTGTGAGCAGTTGCCAAGCTGTTAAGCTCAACATATGTTGAATATTTTATTTAAAAGTGATTTACAGGAAAAATTACCAATGATGACAGACAATATTTTGCTTAAGTTTATTTTCTTAAATGTCAGCAGTTTTAATGATTCAGTGTATTCAAATACCAAGAATATGTATAAATTCAAGGTCTACAAACCCCTCAGTTATTATGTGGTATAAGGCTTTAATTTATAAATTTTGTTCAATTTATAAATTTTTTTCCAAATGTTTCTGTCCATTTCCTGGAAGTATCTAGTAAATTATATTGAAAATGTTAAATAGGATAGTAACTTAACCTTTGTTTTCCTATTCTTTTTTTATCTAGAGAGGAAATTTTTTTTCTTCCTCTTTTGTACCTTAAGATATCTTCCAACAGTAAGTGTTATTATTTTGGTTGTTTAGAGAACATGTCTGGTTGAGAAGGAAAATATCAAACAATAAAACAAAACCACTACTGAAAGCAAAAGCAATAAAAATAGACAGGAGTTTGGACGAAGTCATATTATCTGTCTGGTGATAAAGAAAATAGGTAAAAGACAGAAATATAAAACATTATCTTACTGGGAATTACTTTGAGAGGTAAGGCGCTGGTCAAGAATAATGTCTGTGTTTCTGTCTCCCTAATTAAGCACATTCCAGGGGCATACAAATAATAAAAATAATAAAACTTATTAACAACAACAACAACAATAATAATAATACCCCCCAAACTGTCATTCTTCCTTACTATTTCCTATCCAATTAATAAAGCTAACAAAAAATTAATTCCCTTTCCCTCTCCTCTCCTCTGCATGTGACACTATAGCTATAGATTATTCACAGTGAGAAGTGTTTTTTCTTCCAAACTGGGACTTTGAGACTTGTCTTTGCTCAAATTGCAGTATAAGTATGCACCAAATATTGCATAATATATCTTGTGTCAAGTCTGAGTGATGACACTACTACACAGTGCTCAGGACATGCTTTCACAGGACATGTATGTGGATACTTGTAACTTACACTCCAGCACTGCAGAGAAAGATGGCCCAAGCATTTCTATAAAATAACTTTCCTGACCTTAAAGTACTTTTTCCCTGAAAGGATTCAGCTTAAGTATATACAGGAGGCAACACGGTGCAAGAATGAAGTTAAAATTTGACTTATCAAGATCATGAAGGATGACAGACTTCTGTAAATTAAAACTTCTGCTTCTTCAGCTTTTGCACTTTATATCTTCCATGACTTTGACTTATTCCATGCCCATGTATAGACCCTGAGTATACCCCAGATTCCTAGGTCAGATATTCAGCAAGCTTAAAAAGCCTGAGATGATAGTATAATTTTGTTAAACATGGCTGCGACCAAGTTAATAAATAAATAAATAAATAAAAAATACAGCTGCTTCACTCCTGCTAAGTAAGAGAAGCATTAACAAATTTACTGCCTTTGATGGGAAAAGAACAAAACAATCAATATACAGTGAATATATCAAATGTAGGGACTAACTGTCTATATCAATGTGGGAAGAAATAGAAACAATAGAAATATCTTCTTTTTCTCAGTACATGCAAAGCAGGAATAAAGAATACCTGTGTAGATTCAACTTACACTGGATATTTAGCTGTAGGTATGATGTGGCTGGTTCTGTCCCCGCACTGGGCGGGAGCTGACCTCTGGCTAGCTCTGGTCAGCACAGCCACAGAAGTTCCCAGTTCGGATAGGCTCACAGGTTATCTTTACCTGCTGGTCAGCTCCTCAGCAGCAGCTGGACCAAATGGTGTCGTGACGGCAACGGCAGTAAGAAGAAAAGGATGGCTCTCAGCTTTGCAGGTTAAAGATGTTTATTCAGGCCCAGCTGCGGGAAGTACGCAGCTGTCCAAACCTCAGGCCAGGGGGGCCAGCAAGCGAGAGAGAGCAGAGCTGAACAGAGTTTGAATCTCCCTCCTCCACCTTATAAGCGGGGGAGGGGTTCAAGGGAGGTTACAACAAGACAACAAATCAGGGGATTCAGGGGGTAACAAGGTGTGCCCACCCCCAAGCCTCTGACCAACCACCTCCAGAGGAAAAGAATTCTCCCCAGGCTACCTATCACCTGAAGCCCTCTCCCTGAGATTTCGCAACCTGGGAGGGCTCCTCAAAGTGATAGACAGGCTGCCCTAGAGCAGGGTGGGGCAGAGGGGATGGACACAGATAGGTGGGGGGTGGGAGGACTGATACAAAACATCTTATTATACAGAACACACGAAAGGGTTACAGAACTGGGGATACAGTGAAATTAACCATAACACAAACTTCTTATAAAAACCTAATAAACAATTCTCATACCACCACAGTATGAGAGGGTTACAGTTCTATCTTTTGTGTTATTAACCATGTCAACATTGTTTTCTGCTTTCTCCATTTCTTTTTAAAGTTTAGTCTGAGCTTTTTAATACTCACCACTGAGCCTTAATAGGAAAAACCCAAACAAACAAGCAAAAAACAAAACTCTTCTCCCACCAAAACAACCAGGAAGCATCACTAGGTGAAGAATAACAGAATGTCTAAAGAATGTTGCACATGACTAAGTAAGCCATATATTTCAAAGACCTAGCATTTTTGAAATCTTGTGCTTTCTTCAGTTTTAATCAGACCTCTGTACTTTTCTTAGATTATAAGATAAACAATTAATATAAAATTTATATCCAGTTGTACAATAATTTTTCTAGTTTAAGTTTTAAATCAGACAAATTCAAGAAATTGAAAGTCAAAATAATGTTCACAAGTATTAATATATTCCTGGGGTTTGTAATATACACTAGAGATGCAACAAATTTGGAAAAAAATAGAAAACAAAAATAGAAAACCTTCGTAGTGAATTCAAAACCCCATTATTTAAGAATTACTCAAGCCTGAAACTTTGATGGAGACCTCTTTTCTTACAGAGTTTGGATATTTCAGAGAGATGGGAAAAAAAGGTATATAATACTGAATGGATCTTGCTTGGATCCACTGATCCACTGAATATCATCTTTCATAATTTTTTGTCCATACTGGTAAAATATTTTACTGATTTCATGTCAAAATGTTATGACACAAAATGGCCAATGATTTAAAATGAAGCATAAAAGTTTTAGGATCTGGAAAAAACTTTCTTTGTCAAATCTTAATGTCAGAACTCCATGTTATTACAGCTTGAGGTCCCTGTATGGATAAATAAAAGACTATTGCTTAAAAGACTCAGGTGCATTTCATTGAAGGCAAGTTCTTAAATAGTTACACAGGATCATCATTACCATATGAAAGTCCTTTAAATTTGCCAAGCATAACTACGAAACCCAAGAACTTAATTTCCCTTATATTTAATTCTGCATTTAAAACAGCTTTTATGACAAAATTTAGTAAAAAATTAACATCTCAGGACAACTCCAGCATGACTTTATAAGCATCTCAAGGTAATCATATATGCAAATTGCTAGGTAGGTATGCACATATCCTAATACATGTACAAGAAAGTGATTTACATGCACAGTGGGATCCCATCTTTTGAAAATGTGTGTTTAATTTCAATATGGTAAAATGCCTTTAGCAAAGAGATGCCACATGGTACAACACAGCACAAGCAAGCAGTAATGCAGTTAAACAAGTCATCTTTGTGAGTCTCATTCTTTAAATACAACAAGAAATAATATATCAGAATGTGGAGATCCTTATCAATTAAGCCATAATTTTTTTTTTTTTTTTAGGCTTGGAGACCAAAAATCAAGCTCCACAAAAGGTCAGTGATTATTTACAGAAAATTTATCTAAACAGTTATAGTTCTCATTTTCTCAATTTAACATTTTGGAGAGAAAAGCCACAAAAATCTATAAAAACCATATGTTTTATACTTAACAAATCAGCCCCCAATTTCTCTACAGTTTGGAGTCAAACACTTGTTGACATTACTGAGAAGAAACATGTTGATCTGTCCCATTTGGAACTGCTGTTACTCAGAACTGAAAGAGGGTCTGCACTGTAGATGAAACAATGTCTACTAAATTATTTCTTCCCTCAAGTACAGTCTTATCAAAATATTGTCCTTTATTTGATGATAAATTGTTACAGTGTATTACTTTGGTTAATATTGTGTTTCATTTGATTTGTAATGTTTCCCCGGTTTCCCTTAGAAACTAGATCACATGGTTCGTTAGTGCTCAGCCGCGCTATCCTCCCACACTGGAATGTAACCCAACTCTGTTCCACTCCCACTTTATCCCTAATTGGGCAGTGGCTTGTCCCTGCCTCTGGGCCCTGCCCCCTGGGGGAAAAAGCCACGACACGGACGGGGCCTTGGGGAAACTGACTCTGGCGTGGACAGGAAAGGAGCTAAAACTAGCTCCTGGGCAAATAAAGCAATATTTTCCCTCCTGGACAAAGAGCAGGCTCTTTCCTTTTGCTATCGGCGGTCGTCTGGTCTCATAATGAAACTCAACAATTGGCGCCATTATGTGCAGCTCAAAGCCACAAAAGGTTCCCAAAAAGCTGGAATTACCACTTGGGGAGCACGTGGCCGAAGAATCTCACAAAGATACGTGAGTCACCAAATGTAGCCCACCCACGCAGAGACACAGACCCGTCAGGCTTAGCGTTCACTGTGGAGTCTCCAAAACACAGGGTTCTACAGGCCAGGGCTGCAGTTTTCTCCTTTGGACTCAAAAATCCCATCAGAGTGCTGCAAAGAAGCCCCACAACTGGCAAACTGTTCCAGGGAATGTGACCACATACCTGTGAAAATATAAACCTGAGATCAGAGACTGGAAGCTCTTTTTGCACCAAATAGGGTCAGTCTCAGGCAAAAGGAGTGATTGGGAAAGAAAGGAAAGGAACACTGGAATTTTGGTGAGTACCACTTTCGGTTTTCTGAGGGAAAATCTTTTTCAGAGGTGGGGTTCCTCAGGGAAAAGGGTCTTTTCTCTTTCGGGGAAGGTTTTTGCTTTCAGAGTGAACCTTCAAAGTGCTTTAATAGCACGCTTCTTTTGGCAGCCTGGGGGGGTGGAAAAGGAAACCGTTTCCCCTTTTTGGCTTTTTTTTTGCTCCAGTGAGGGTTTTTAACTTTCAGTTTCCCAGCCACAGTTAAAGGGGACACAGAAATGTAAAATCTGAGCCAAAAATGGGTGTTAGGCTGTCTGTGTCTCAAAAAAGAGTCCATTATCAAATTTTAAGTGCCTCAAATGATGGGAAAGCCCATTTTTCCAAGAAACACTTTAAAAATTTCCTTCAGTGGTTATGTGCTCAATTTCCAAATGTATCATCTGAGCAAATAAGGTACCCAGAATTTTGGGAAGCTGTTGCAAAAAAATTGTCTCAATCAAGCTCCCCTAATGATAAAGAAAAAGCAAATCTTGCTCTTTGGAGCTTGCAGATTTTATTTGCAATGCAATTACAAAATGAAAGGAAAAAAAAAGCCAGTTCCTTGTGGACTTTCCCCAGTTTCCTCAGCCTCTCCCTATCCTGACCCAAAAATCCCTTCCCCAAAATCAGATATTCCTCGAGAAATCCCTAAACTTTCCCCAAAACTCCCTTCTTCCCCAGTTTGTAAACCCCGTGTTTGGTTTACTTTTGCAGGCAGTTTGAGTGCACAAAACACTCATCTTAGTGATCCTCAAGCTAGTCTTAGTTCGGAAGGGGGGTCACAAGATGGAGGGGACTCCCGTGTTTCCCAAACTGGCCAAAGCCATCTGCTCTCAAGTCACGAGGAGCCACTCTCTTTGTCTGTCCCTCCTTCCCACAATCCCTTTTGCAATCCCTTCCTCTCCCCAGACCCCTCCTTCCCTTCGGTGCTGCCCCTGGCACTGCCCTCTCCTCTGACTCCATCCCTACCCTCAAACCTCTGCCCTCCAACTCTGCCCTGTGTGACTCAAGCCTCCAGCCCCTCCCTGCCCCTGGTTCCCATGGTTTCCCTGCCCACAGTCCCAGTTCCCACACCCCAGGGAAATGGGGCGGAGGGAGCCAGGAACCTGGAAGCAGGAAGTGATCCCGGCTTTTCTGCCACCCCTGTCACATAACAACAGTCAAAAAGGGGGGGGGGGGTGCTGTCCACAGTAATTGGGACCCCTTCCCCCAACAAGCGATTCAGGATTTATGCAAAGCTCAGGCCAAATTTGGACACAAAAGTGAATAACTTTGCAACCGTTTAAAAGCAAATTTAGCACCAAATCCTACAGTTCCCTTTGACCTCCAGCAGCTTTTTTCTGCCTTCCTTTCATCTACACAGTTTAGGCTTTGAGACTCCACATGGAGAAAAGATTAAGAGATTTACTCCTGGAGCTTTGTCAAAATCCTGAAACAGCTGTTGATAATAAGATTTTGCCAATTCAAATAGAACATCTATGTGGTGATGGTGAATGGGTCTCAGCCCTCAAGCAGGCTCAGGAAATTCCTTTAGCTGTTTTAGAATACATTAAAGATGCTGCTTTCAAAGCATTCTTTTCAATCCAGCCTGATGGGTTCTTCCAACCTTACACTAAAATAAAGCAGCTTGCATCAGAACCTTTAGTAGCATTTGTGGAGCAATTAACCAGAGCTATTGAGTTACAGGTTAAGAATGAAGGAGCCCAAGAACAGGTCCTGGAGGAGATGGCTCTGACCAATGCAAACAAACAGTGCAAGGCAGCCATCCTCAGCCTGCCCACAGAACTAGTGCCAACCTTAGATGACATTCTCTACGTGTGCACCCAGAAGGTCCCTCTCATGACAGCTCACCTAAACCACAGTTCCAGAGTTGCATTCAGACCACTGCAAAGAGCTGCTGCAGCAGACGCCATGCCACCTGTGCCTGCGCCACAGCCACCACTCAAAGGAAGAACAACGTGTCTCCTGTGCGATCAGGCTGGTCATTGGGCATCTCAATGCCCTTTAAAGAAGCAATTTCTGGACTTTCGGGACAATGGGGGCGGGAGGTCTCAAGGGTTCAAAGGGAATTTTTCAAAACACTAAAATGTCAGTGCTTACTTGCCCAGTATGCCGACATAAATAGGGCAAATATAAGGAGGGGGGAGAAAAAACTAGAAAATACAAATGTTAAATTAACTAATCCTGCTATAACCAGTTCTACCTTTCAGCAGAAGTCACCAGATACAACCCTTTCAGATCATGATGTAAGCAGACCCTGTCTAACCACTGAATGTCTCCAAAGGCCTTTTAAGTTGCAACTGACAGAATCCTTGCACCTAAGTGACACAGACTGGCATTTAGGTTCATTGGATCTACAGGTGCCAGGCTCCTGGCAACATGTTGGCAGTAAATGTGTCATCCTTGGGGACACCAAGTACACACCGAGAGAGATCGAGATCCTTCCGGGTCTCGTCTCATCAAACCCTAAACAACTAGTTCTTGAGCTGCACTGTGTCCGCCCACCTTTGTTTCTGCCTAAGGGGCAGATAATAGCTCAGGCAATTCCAACACCTGACCCATTCCCTGGAAAAAACAGCACAAGGAACAAGCACCTTGAGGTTTGCCCCACGCGAGTTATTGGGAGGGACAAACTCATCATAGGGTGTGAGGTCCGTCACGGTGGGGAAGTAATAAACCTCAAAGGAGTTTTGGACACAAGCGTGGATGTAATGATTGTACCAGAAAGGATGTGGCCCTCACATTGGGAACTGCAAAATGTGGCTGGGCACGTAGAAGGTGTAGGGGGAATGAAACAGGCAAAACAATCAAAAAGTGTAGTGCAAATTAAGGGGCCAAATGGACAATTAGCTACACTGCATTAATTTGTTTTAAATTATTCAGGGCCCTTGTGGGGGAGAGACCTGATGGCCCAGTGGGGGGGTCACAATTGGATTCCAGATGCCCCCCTGGCTTTTCAGGCTGCAGCCACTGAAGAGCGCCCTACCCAGAAACTCAGTTGGAAAACTGATTCACCAGTCTGGGTAGAGCAGTGGCTGCTCAGTAAAGAAAGATTGAAGGTGCTTCAGGAGCTAGTGGATGAACAGCTAGCTAAAGGCCACATTGTGGAAACCACGTCTCCATGGAGTTCCCCAGTCTTTGTTACAAAAAAGGCAAACAAAGGCAAGTGGCGGTTCCTCCACAATCTCCGTCTAATTAATAATGTCATTGAGGACATGGGTTCTCTCCAACCATCCCCAGCGATGCTCCCCCAGAATCAGAATTTAGCAATTATTGATATCAAAGATGGTTTTTTCCAGATCCCTCTGCACCCTGACAATGCCCCACATTTCGCCTTCTCGGTCCCTACCCTCAACCAAGAAGCCCTGAGGGAAAGATACCACTGGAAATTTCTTCCCCAAGGGATGAAAACCTCACCATCTATTTGTCAAAGGTATCTCTCTTCCCTGCTGTCCCCAGTGCGCGCAGCTGTAGGAGAAGCCATCATCCTGCACTACATGGATGATGTGCTCGTGTGTGCCCCCAATGATGACTTACTGTCCCACGCGCTTGACCTGACAATCGATCCTTTGGTTGCTGCAGGGTTCGAGTTTCAGGAGGCAAAGATTCAAAGGATGCCGCCTTGGAAGTACCTGGGTCTGGAGATTGGTAAGTGGACCATTGTGCCGCAAAAATTGGTTGTCAAAAATAACATCAAAACTTTAGCAGATGTCCAGCAGTTGTGTGGGTTCTTAAAATGGGTAAGACCGTGGCTAGGTCTGACCACTGAAGACCTAGACCCCCTCTTTAATCTTTTAAAAGGGGGAGAGGAGCTAAGTTCTCCTAGGACCCTCACGCAAGAGGCAAGAGCAGCCCTAGAAAAGGTACAGGACTGTATGGCCACCAGACAGGCCAACAGGTGCAAATCAGACTTGCCATTCAAATTCATCATTTTAGGCAAATCGCCACACTTACATGGGATGATTTTTCAGTGGGAAAGAGTGGAAAAATCAAAAAAGGACAAAGACTGTAGGGATCCCCTCTAAATCATAGAGTGGGTTTTCCTCAGTCACCACCAGTCCAAAAGAATGACCAGGCCACAGGAATTGGTAGCAGAATTGATCCAGAAAGCCAGGACCAGGATCAGGGAGTTGGCAGGATGTGATTTTGAGTGTATTCACATCCTAGTTGAGATAAACTTGGGCCAAATCACAAAAGCAATGTTGGAGAATGTTGGAGTTTGCTCTGGATAGCTACACAGGTCAAATTTCAATTCATCGGCCTGCTCACAAATTATTAGAGAACAAATTCAGTTCAAATTGTCATTAAAAAGTGTTCAGAGCATGAGGCCTTTAAAGGCTCTAACCATTTTTACAGATGCATCTGGAACATCTCATAAATCAGTAATAACTTGGAAAAATGCTCAAATTCAAGAGTGGGGAAAAGATATTGTCGAGGTAAAAGGGTTGCCTCAGGTAGCTGACTTGGCTGCAGTTGTTAGAGCTTTTGAAAAGTTTCCTGGACCATTCAATTTGGTCACAGATTCGGCCTATGTAGCAGATGTAGTATCCAGAGCTGAACAAGTTGTACTGAGTGAGTTCTCCAATGCTGCACTTTTCAACTTGCTCTCAAAACTAGTAAATCAAATCTCCCACCGAGAGCAACAATTTTATGTGATGTACATCATATCACACACCGATTTACCAGGATTCATAGCCAAGGCCAACAGAAGGGCTGATGCTCTTGCTGCGCCTGTGGACATGGCCCCACTCCCAAACATCTTTGAACAAGCCAAAATCAGCCATCAGCTTTTTCACTAGAATGCACCAGTCCTAGTCCTCCAGTTCCACCTAACTCGGGAACAGGCTCGGGCAATTGTGGCAATGTGTCCCTCATGCCAGCAACATGCACTCCCAGCCCTGAGTGCAGGAGCAAACCCCAGGGGATTGAACAGCTGTGAGGTATGGCAGATGGACGTGACACACATCATGTTCTTTGGTAGGCAAAGGTATGTCTATGTATCTGTGGACACCTTTTCTGGAGCTGTCTGTATCTCTGCCCACACAAGGAAGAAGCCTGGTGATGCCATGAAACACCTAATACAGGCTTTCTCCTTCCTGGGCATCCCCACATCAATAAAAAATGATAATGGACCCACGTACACATCCAAGGAGTTCAGAAGCTTCCTGCAGCAATGGGGAGTAGAACACAAACCAGGCATCCCCTACTCCCTGACAGGTCAGGCCATCGTGGAAAGGGCCCACCAAAATCTCAAAAGGGTCCTCAGCCAACAACATCAGTCTCTAAAATTGGAAACACCCCAAATCCAGTTGTCCAAAGCCTTGTTCACTCTGAACTTTTTAAATTGTACGTTTGAAAATCTTAACCCACCAATTGTGCGCCATTTCAGAGTTAACTGTCAACTGCAGCTGAAAGCAATGCCACTGGTAATGGTAAAGGATCCAGCAACCAGGGAAACAGAGGGCCCTCATGATCTGATCACCTGGGGTCGTGGGTATGCCTGCGTGTCCACTCTCTCAGGTCCCAAGTGGGTGCCTGCCAAGGGGGTGAAACCTTTCATCCCTAAAACTGCAAAGCCACCTGCAGAGGCCCCACAAGTGGCCAGTGCTGCCTGGAGCAGGAGAAAGCACCGAACCTTCTCCTTCTAATTATCATTATCCCTTAACAGTGTTTTTCTAGACAGTTTTGTTTGCAGTAAAGGTCATTTTTCTTCTGCAACTTTAAAGGTACTCAAAGTCCAAACTCTGAGCATCTCCCACAGACTGAGCCTTCCTCCTTCTCAATTTAATAAGGAAAAGGGGTTACAGTGTATTACATTGGTTAATATTGTGTATCATTTGATTTGTAATGTTTTCCCGGTTTCCCTTAGAAACTAGATCACATGGTTTGTCTGTGCTCAGCCATGCCCATCCCCCACACTGGAATGTAACCCAACTCTATCCCCCTCCCACTTTAACCCTGATTGGGCAGTGGCTTGTCCCTGCCTCTGGGCCCTGCCCCCTGGGGAAAAAGCCCTGGCACGGATGGGGCCTTGGGGATCCTGGCTCCGGCATGGACCGGAAAGGAGCTAAAACTAGCTCCTGGGCAAATAAAGCAATATTTTCCCTCCTGGACAAAGAACAGGCTCTTTCCTTTTGCCATCAGTGATCCTCTGGTCTCACAAATAAACTCAACAATAAATTGATTATCTCTTTAAACTCTTTAAACTCCACAGGCACGAAAGTGGCAGAAAAAGTAAGGGAATGTCTCTGTGAGTTTCTAACTTGCAGGGTATCCATATACCTGAAAATGAACTGTATTGTAAATCATCTTTCTAGATATTGTCAGAATTATGAATTTTTGTAAATGTAGTCATGTTTATTAAAAAAAAGTTTAAGAAAGACATGCTACACACTACACCATTTTAATTACTAAAAAGCCACAGTAAAATAATAGTGAAATACTGGGCTGCAAATCAGGTCATGAATCTCTCAGAAACAATTGTAATTTGCATATTTTAGTCAGTTCACATTGCCTGATAGAGAGACGGGGTACTTTGTACATGTGATTATGTCTGTGCTATACTGTGGTTTAGTTCAGCAGTTTAATTTTCCATGTATTCAAGAAAACAAAAATAACAAAAGACTAGGTATGTATCCCCATATAACCTGAGTGATTTCTCACAAGCAGTTTAACCACCAGGCATTGAATCTTAATGCTTCCTCTTCGGGTACTGAGTGTTTTGCTAGTCGAATTAAGTCCCATTAACTTAGCATAATATCCAATGACACTCATTCCTGGACTTTGAAGGTGGATCTGTGATGATTATTTCCTAAACATGATGCTTTTCTCAGCCTTTAATGAAGAATATATTGCCTTCCTTGCCCCCGCCCCCCCCGCCCCGTTTATAGATATACAGCAAAATTCCTCACAGCCAAGACTAAGTCTGTCTAATTATAGGGTTTATTGCACAGTAGAAGATGCCATAGAGAGCAAACAATAGTGCACACAGAAAAAACACATACTGCCATTTTACTGTCACTTGTTTACAATGGCTGAAAAAAGTACTTAAGTATTGCACAATTATGTTTATTGCTTAAAACACCTTTGTAAACAATCCTTCAATCATCTGTTACAATATCTGGTCTGGGAAGAGCATTTTGTAGAGCAATGAGTCTTATCCTGAGGGTGAAAGCAGATATATTATATTAGCCATTTTTTATTACCTCTTTCTAGTAACATCTCAATAATCTGTTAGTTATCATTTCTGCTACAAGAACTTGGATACAACATATTTATAGTTTATAAAGTATTTTCTGGTAATGAAAAATTAAAAGAACTTGTCCTTAATATAGATTTTCACAGTGCAATTAACAGAGTCAGCAAGAAGCCTAAAGTTTTAAGGCATTGAGTAACTCAATTCCTTTGGACTTCTGTAGCTGCTGGGGATAAATATTTTTGAAAATAAGGATGATAAAGATGAAGTAAAGACATTACAATAATCATTCCTTCTCCTGATGTGTCCTTTTGCTGCCAGTTTAATTTCAGAGGGTTTTTTCTGTACCATGTTCATCCTAGGTCCTTTTGGAGATACATGAGGAAAAAACCAGTTTCTACAATGATGAAAGATCATTTTACTATAGGTTAGTGTATAATTTTTCTTTTTCTCTAAGGAAAGCTAGGGGACCAGTGGTCTGATTCTCTGTTTTAATTTAAGAACTGTCAGTTGTATCAGCTAACCCAAGTTGGTGTCTTCAACCCTGTAGTTTGACCCAGTATCTCTTTCAAATTAGGAAGTTCTGATCCATCATAATCCCAGTAAGAAAAACACTTCAACACCATAAAGTAAAATGTAAAATGGTTTTCAACTGTAAAATGTTATTGAGCTAGCACCAAGATAAAAGAATAACATAGATAGACTTAATGTCCCTTTAGATGCTGGGATTTCTGGGTGCAGAGGCATTGAACTGAATGATGCAGATAAATTGGAAATATCTTGCTGTTCCGGATGGGTGAAGAATAGTTTAACCAGGTCTAACATTGCCTTGATACATGAGTTAGGATTTAAGCAAGTGTGTGGTCACAAAGGATAAATCTGCTGAGCTTTCTTATGATCTCCATTGTTATTCTGAATTCCACTAGCATAGCCCTGGTCTATTTTAGAAACTCTAGCTTTTTTGAAGTTCTTTCCATCATACTTGATGCCATATGCAGCATGATTGTTTAATGATTAGGAAAGAAAGTTCATGTATAATAGTTCCTTGAATGATTATACAGGCCTCATTTTTTTTATAAAAGAAAATTTGGTAATACAAGAAGATGTCTGTTTTGAAGTTTTGATGCTGTTTGGGTTTTTTTCACTCTTTCTGTTTGAGCCAAAATAATGCTATTCACACAAACTTGTTATTGAAATTACCTAAAGGAAGCAGATATGGTTTTAAAGGAGTATGTGCACACATATCAAATAGTCATTGTCAGTGCTAGAATTTTGTACTCCTGTTTATTTTTTTATTCTAATATAGATCAAAGTCTCCCTGGACCTCTTCAGATCCGTAGAATTTTAAGAAAAGCCAGAAGTGAATTTTTATAAGCCACTGTTTTCTGTTAAATACAGTAGTAAATTGAGGTGCATGATCATGTACATGTGGCCTAGAGCATTCAGGGCCACAGCCAAACCCATTACAGCATTTCTTTCCAAATCACAACCCATTCTCCAGAAAAAGAAACTTTGGCTTAAATCAACACAAACACTTCAAGGGAGACAGCATCTTTCTTCTGCTTCTTTGAGGACAGCAACTTTTTATATTGACAGGAATTTGGTGTACCTCTCCTTCTTATAGGCTTTCCATCTAAAAGAATATTTAAACCCTTTCTTCATGCTTCTTCCAGCCTATGAGGTTTTTGAATCTGCCAAGTATGTGTCTGGCATCTGACTTAAAACCCTATGCCTGATTATCTTCCAGGACAAAGGCCCCCATTCTCCTGGATCTTGAAGGACCTGTTCTCAGCCCTGATACACAAATTTTACTCTCCCTCGGTTTATTTCCACAAGCTCTGAGTAGTAAAACTTTTATGCCATGCTGTTGAGTCACAATGATCCATTTCATAGTGTATAGTTTAATTTTCTACATATTTTCCCCCTAAACTTTCCTGAACGTGTAAACAGCAAAATGTATATGTTCTATAAACTCATCACAACTGTCTGCTAGGGTATGTTGTTCATTCAATACTGTCTGACTGACTTTTATTTTGCCACAAACAAATATGGTCTCAGTACACTGTGGAGTATTTGCCAGGCAGCTGTCAAGTACTTTTCACTACCTACCCAGGTTTTATCAATTTTCTACTGTCACAAAATATATTTGGGATAGATTTCAGAATTTCAAGGAGGATCTCTTTCAAAACATATATATATATATATATATATATATATATATATATAAATCTAGTTTAATCACCTTAGTGACCTGTTAAGAATAGTTAGGCTCCTTTATTTTAGCCCAAAATTGAGATATCTCTGTGTGTTTAACTTTGGGCCAGTTTTGTTAGAAACATTTTTTCTTGTAATGTCTTTGGACAAAGGTTTTCAGCCTACTTGGGCCTCAATATTTTGTAACAGAAGAAAAGCACGGGAAAAAATTTTGATGTGCCCTCTAATAGTTATTTAAGTCTTCATTAATGCACCCTTTTGAACAGCATGTGTATAGACTAATAGGTGAGTAACATAAAAATATGTTTCTCTAACCTTGTGATCTACTTAATCCTATAAACAAAGTCAACTATGGAGGAAAAAATACTTAATTTTAGGAAAATTTTATATAACTTTGTCACAGTGTCCCTCACACCTGGCAAGCACTGACCGCAGGCTAGCTCAGCCTTGCACTGTGGATGACATGAGTAAGGTCGGGGTTGCAGGCGAGGTAAGCAACCTACTCCCTGTAGGGCCTTGGTTCCCCACACCAGCGACAGGACTCGTTGGTGTCATGACTGTGGCAGCAGACAAAGGGCTGACTCTCTTGAGCAGGATTAAAGATGGTTTATTGAAGGGGAGTCCAACCGGGAGATCTGCCTCTGACAACTGCTGCCCAGAGAGAGCCTCAAACAGAACTGTGCACGAACTTTTAACTGGGGGAGGATCAAGGGGTGGCAACAACAGGTTAGCCAGTCAGGGAATACGGGGGTGTAACAGTGGGTGCTAATTTCTGAACAACGAACGAATCACAAGAGGGTAGAAGGGGATTTCCCGGGCACCAGCCTATCACTCGGCGCCCTCCCTGGATCTTTCCAGAAGCCAGGGAAGGGTCCCAATGTGACAGAAAGGGTGCCCAAGAGGAGAGAGAGGGGATTGACAGGGACAGGTCGGGGAGAGGAATGATTGACATAAAACGTCTGGTTATATAGCCAACTCATGGGGGAAGAACCATTACAGAGAACGGGGGTACAGTGGAGCGAACCATTACAAAGAACTTGTAACAATACCAAAAGCTTACAGAAAATGCTTAAGAACTTAATAAAACAGCTCTTGTACCACCACATAACTTGTTGCAGATTTAATCAATAATTCTGACTAATTACAAAGGCAATCAGGACTCTGTGTCACTTTTTTCTTTTAAATGTTTAGACTAAAAACTTTTCTTTAGAAATATCAATTTCATTTTTAAATATTGGAAGAATAACACCACAGAAGAAGGTGGCTGGAAGAAATAATTTTCTCTTGACCCATATTAGAACTGGGAGCTGAATTTTTCTGGAATTTTCCTTCTATTTTGCACTGTTTTAGAACTTGATTATCATTTTGGTTTGCTTGCCTTCCATCATGACATTGGAGGACAATAAATACTGTCCTTGGATTCATGATACAGGTGTGAACTTAGTAGGTATTAAAATTACAGTTGTTCCTTATTGGAGGAAATACATGCAGAGAATTTATCTTTCTTCACAAAGTAGATTGATAGAGACATTTCCATCTCCTGTCTGCACTTGAGGCTGCCAGAGAAAGACCCCCTTGCTTGGGAAACTCGGTGACACTGTGTAGCTCTAATAATTTATAATATTATTGGCAGTTTTACCTCAGCAACACAAGGGAGTTTCTCAAGATCATATTTATCATTGTATTCTATAGAAAATTTATAACTAGTGAAGGAATAGAAAAATCAGAATTCAGCTCTTACCACCACACACAATGTAGCAAACTTACTCCACAGCAAACCATTTTTGAGTACCACTGAAATGGACCTACTCTTATAGGTCTGGGAACAGAAACTACAAAAGTTTTGCAACTACAGGACAGGACCTCAAAGAATATGTAATTAGTGCACACACGTGCTCGTTCCTTATTTATCCATGGATTTTAAGAATCAGTCAGAATACTCTCTCATACCATTACAACATCAATTACTTTTCATAAGCTTAATAATAACAACAACAACAACAACAATAACAATAATAATAATAATAAATTAATCCAAGCTTTACTTTGGTATTTGCACGTTTATTTGAAAAATCTTCTCTGGGAATCAATATGACAGAATATTTTAAAAAATATTTTAAAATAAATGAAAGGCCAGAAACCATATATTATATTTCATAAATTGTACCCTCTAAAATCATAATGCTGATTTACTGCTGTGATCTACTATTTAAAGCATAAATGGGAATTATTAAACTCTCATTCCAGAAGGGATTTTTGTATTATTAACATATGCATTCTGACCAAGGAGTTTCACTTTATCATGAAACATGAATCTTATTTCATTATGCATTTCAAGGGATTCAAAGGTGGGCCTGCTGTAGTTTGAGACCTTAATTTTTGACTTGTGTTTTCATCAGCTCCACACTTGGTTCTGGACACTTTGTCTTCAATGACACAACTATAATTATTATTACCCTTTATCCTGTGTCAATAGAGTACAGTCTGCTTCCCTGTGAGTGAACATAATCTCTTTCTTCTCCTACCTCTTTTGCTTCAATAAGAAATACATTTTTCAAAAATAGGAGGACACTCTTTTTCCCTACCTCATTTTTCAACAGCAGAATCATGACATTTCAATTTTTTAAGTAAACAAAAAATCCTATTTTTCATACTGAGAGCAAAGAGCAGTGATGTATGAACCTGCAAGTCTTATAATGACTTATCCATGATAATGCTTGAAGGAGCCCCTACATATTTTTAAAGCAAGTCTAAATAATTTGTTTTGGCAATGCACAGAAATCCTGATTTTTCAAGCTGTAATATACTTGGTTTCAATTTTTGTGATGTGGATTCATCCTTACAGATTAGAGTTGTTTTGTAAAATCAGTGAGAAGTTTCACAATATGTGAAATAGTTTTAAAGTATTAACACTATACTCTTCCTTTTAGTTTTGTTAATGGTTTTCATCCTAAAGTAGGTCTTTTTACTGCAAGTTGCATATTTTGAGATAAATTTACAGAGCTGAAAAATTTGTTTATCAAGCCTAAACTGTGATTCATGTTATTAAGAAATATTCTCACCTTTTTGGTGCATATTTTTGAAAAACGTCATAGTATCTGCCTCAAAATTCAGGACAAAATGACCCAATCATAAAAGAAACTTGAGTAATTAGATAATGTTCCTCTTGTTTCAGAGTTTATTATTGAAATACTTCACTCTCCTTATCTCTCTTAATGCATCTCAAGAAGACAAGAAGGGGTAAAAATGAAACATTGACTAAATAAACATAAAAATAAAGCTGAAAAGTGCTGGCAGAAAATCTCTGTGGTACATCAAGGTTCAGTTTGTCTATCTGGATCAGTACTGCCCTATTCATGGTTTTATGGTTTGGTGGCTGCACTTTCAGTTCAGTCCATGGTGCCATGAATTGGAATTTGACATTTTTGACAGATTTACTCCAGGACCTGAATATCAGAATGTTTCAACTCTCATGAGGAAAGCAAAGCCTTCAGCTGGAATAAAAGACTACAGATTTACCCATGGTCTAAATTAAACTTCTTTTATGGCCGTAAAACCATCTTCAGTCTATCTAATTTCTAGAAATGAAATACATATTTCTAAGTGTCAGAGGCTGAAATGGTTCATGCTTTAAATATTGTTATAAAAGAATCTTGCCCATTATAGCAAAAACTGTATAAAGAAGCTACAACCACATAAGCCCATTCCTCCTTGAAGATGCCTGACTGGAAAACTTTAGACTGTGGGCAAAGCCACGAAGATAAGATAAAGGGGACACTACTGTTCAATCATCTCAGGTCTAGGGGAGAAACAAACAAGGCTGAGGGAAAGGAATGCATCTGCAAGAAAGCCAAACTATCATCCCTGGCTGGGTTTGAGTTGGGGGAGGCTACAACTCACGGAGGCCAGGTTTATACAGACTCCCCCCCAAAATGAGGTAAGGGGTGAGGTTTCAGGTGCTTGGTGTAACCTCTGGTCAGAGGCACTGAATGCCCATGCCCCCTTACACAAACCCGCCCAGCTATGAAGTTCCAGCCTCAGGAAAGCCACATCCATGGGACACTCATATGGGAGGCAGGTGAGCGGTGTCTTAATCCATCAAAGACTGCCTAAAGTGCCCCCCAGATTAATTCATGAGGCTTTGCACCACAGGACTGCATGTGATGCAAAGTGATGTACAGATCCACATTCTCCTGCAAGAGACTGTGTTGAACTTCACCCTCTGCCTAGGGGAGGTACCTGGGCATTGCCACCTGCCCTGAACATATATTAATCCAATGGGTTCTATGCTTTTGGGGGGACCTTCACCACCAAGCAGACTGGATGGAGAGGATAATTGGGACACAGCAGGATCCATGGTGATATTTTCTCTGTCACTGTCTTTCCCCTCACCTCTTTTCTATCTCTTTCTCTTCCTTTCTCTCTCTCTCTCTCTCTCTCTCTCTCTCTCTTCTCATTTTTACTGTCACATAAAACCCATACTACTGACTTTGGCACATGGTCTCATTTGGTCCTTAATTTGGGCAGAAGCATTTCTAATAATTTAATAACCTATTACACTAAGATATGTAGATAATATGTCCAGTCTTCAATGTGCAGTCTGTTGAGCACTTCTGAATATTGAGAATGGGTAGGCTGTTCTTTTCAGACTCTTGTAAGAGAGAAAATGAGCACCTCAGCCAATATAACTTCTTATCAGGTGGTCTTTTGGGAGGCAAGGCAAGCCATTAAGCACCTCCCTTCTCAAGAGTGGATGCTAGCTGATGGGCAGGGAAGTTCAAGGTCACTGACCAGCTATTCATTCCTGAATCCCATGTGAATATATGTATGCCCACATGTAAAAGAAAACTAAGCTTAAAATATACCAGTTCCATAATCATAGGGGTAATATTGAGACAGGTATCTTGCAGTGAGTGCCTTCCTTAGTCTCAGTATTAAAGGGAAAATTAGGAGACAGATATTTAATAAAGTTTAAATTTCCTTTATACACTGGTGTTTTCGGGAAAAAAAAAAAAAAAAAAAAAAAGAATGCTTCAGTTGAACTGATCAACCTTGTGCAAAGGTCTGAGGGCTGAAAATGAAAAAGAGAAGTGGACTGGAAACAAACACAGATTTGATGTTACCCATAACCAACTAGAAAATACATTACCACAAGATGTGATTACAAACTTATTGTCTTATTGTAAAAATTATTAATTGTTAAAGTCACATAGAAAATGGGGAGTAAGGAGGACATTGAAGCTCCTACTTAAGATTTAGCAAGGTCTGTGACACCCTGATTCTTGCATGACTGATCGTGGAGTACTTTGTATGCTTGTTTGATAATGGAGGTGTAGAAAGATTTGTTGCCAGCAAATGTCCTGCCTCAGGTTTGAGTGGGTCAGTTGATATTAGAGGTTTAAAAAGGCATGACATAGATTACTTAAAATTTTGTGCAGAGAGGGAAGAGAGAAGCAGAATGAATACCCTGACTCTCAAAATATCAAACAGAAAAATACTTCAGAAATGGTTGCTGTGAATTATTACACAGGAAGAAAGGAATATTTCTGAGGCAGATGGTTCTACACAGTTCTGTGTCAATGCACTTGTCATCAATGTTCCTTCTGTATGAAAAGTGTGTCAGCTGAGAAAGAAAAATTCACGTCATGGCAATTTTAAGGCTGTCTTGGTAAAGAAGGATTGAACTTGTCTGAATTAAAACAAGTGAGTGGTACATCTGTATTACAGCTTGGACTATGTGATACCTGAAGAGCAACAGTTTCTGTTCACTCCCAGTCCAGGACCACGAGCAAAGGATAACTTCCCCCGCAGTTCCTGAGTATCCTTTGCACCCACCAGACTATCAGGGTAGGAAAAATGAGACAGGCCTCACCTGCCAACTCCGAGGATTGAATTTATTAACAGAAACAGAAACCAAACCTAATTCAAAGGCAGGGCAGAGACAAAGACACCCGATACTGGGCTTACCATGACTTAAAAGCAGGGGAGGTCTCAGGGGAGGGTACAAATTCAATGACCAATGGGGAACACAAGGGGCTGGGAGCAACTGGAACTCAAAGTAGGAGGGACTAGCACAGGGTAGGATTGACAGGGGGACAGGAGGAACAATGGGTGGATCCAACGGGTGAATGATCACTGCATAAAATAATGTAGTTTGGACTAAACCAACTATAAAAAGAAGGAGGTGGCTCTACAGAATAAACTATTTGAGGAACTAAAATTATGAAAAAACGCATCACCATAAGCAACCAAAAGCCAAGATCCCTCAGTTATTCAAAAAGCATACTTAATATTTTTTTTCCTAAATATGTTGGCAATTTACTATCATTTTATTAATAGCTGTGCAGATAAATAAGTTACACAACAACTAAAGGAAACATATTCATACAAGTATATGTAAAATGGCAGGTACTAGTAGGTAAATGAGAAAGCTGCCATCTGAGATAATGTTTATAGAGCTGCAGGAAAATAATCACACATTTTTAGGGAGGGTTTTTTTTCAGTACATATGAGCACCTGTTTCGTTCTCTATATAAATAATCCAAATGCCTGGAAACTTTGCTATTCTTTTATAACCAAAAGGAAATCTTAGAGACAGGTAGTTTCTGGGGTGGGCTTATATAAAAACACAGAGTGCTTCTGGCAGTTCCCACCCACAAGCCCCAGTCTGTTGACCCTTCTCTGACTAGTGTGCCTGAATCTAGTAAGTAATTTTGGATTGAATTAGTTTCTGTGACAGACAAAACAGACTTACAGTAGGCAAACTGAATTTCTCTGGTTCAGTGACCACTATGGCATTGCTCCTCTCAAGAAGATTTTCACATTATTGAGGGCTAGTAGGTTTTCCTGTAAATATCCACCAGCAGGACACATTGCAACACAAGTGATTCCTCGTCCGTTCCCATTTAAAAAATTAAATTAATTAAATAAATAAATAAATAAATAAATAAATAAATCTGTCTATATCTGCCAAGCCACTTACACAAGTGTGTATAGACAGCTGTGCACATACAAGGAAAACAAAATGCAAACATCTGCATAAAATTATATTTTTGTTCTGTTGAGACTGTATGTATATTTTGAGAGACTTAGCCTCAGTAGCTATTGTTACAAAACACAATGTGTTTTTAATGGAATGAAAAGGCAGGAAGTATTACCCAACTTAAATACAGTTATGAATAGGGAACCATGTACTTTGATTCAATTAGGTTATAGTAAAATGCCAGCCATATCAGGAAAGGAAATACAAGAACATCCATACTTAAATTGTAACTAATATGGTTTTGCAAGTCTGGTATCCCACACTTCCCTGATAACTGTCACTGAACATGGTCTCTAGGTATTTCCTTTATTTTACTAGACTGATACTGCATATATATATATATATATAACAAAACTGCTATAAAACTAGCTACAGTAGAATATACAAAATGTAACTTTTAGGCTGTGATTATTATATATATATATATATATATATATATATATATATATATATAAAATATATATAGAATAGTGTATGCAACAAATAAATTCCTGCTTTTCGAGTGTCTCCATTCACACTTCAGATTTTCCAAATTGCTGTTTATTTTGCTAAAGTGCCTTTTTACTCTTCTCAAAGATAAGAAAAATTATTCCTGTCATTTTGTTCCTTAAATTCTATTCTTATTTCATGGATAATTTTTATTTTCTTTTTGCTCTGGCTTTTAAGAAAGGATAAGCCCAAAACAGAGAGATGCAGAACATGCAAGTGGATAGGATTTTATTATTATAAATCATCATGAACAATATAATTTCAGAATGAAACAGACATAGAATGTCTTCACTGATCTGAGCTGGTCCCAAATCACAATCAGCAATATGGATGTGTGATGTAGAAATATTCCACTGTGTTTTTGAAAGATATTCGTAGGTCAGAGTAGAGCTCCAACACAGTATGGGAAAACACAAGTCTAACAGAAAGACAGATTTCTGTTGTTTCTCGTTGTAATCCATTATTTAAATCTCCCTTGTTTCAAGTCATCATTACAGCACCAATACCTTTTGGATGAGGTAGTGCACATAAAGTCCTCCAGAGAGCCAGTTATTATGGTGGCCAGCAAAGAGGTACTTTTTCATTATTGTCTGGGGTTAAGAGACTGGTTTATGAGGTGGTGAAATAAATAGGAAATCTGAAATACTTTAAAAGCAAAATGAGACTTTTTTTCTAGAAGCAAAGAAAGTGCATCTTGGCAAATATTTCAGCTCCTGTCTCTCAGAAATCATCAGTTATATGAGTCACTTGGAACAGAAAAACATAGACACATTTTGAATGTCTTTTAACTATAGAAAAAAATAATTAGTTTGAGAGCTACAACTTCAAGCAAAGAGAGAAGCTTTATTATCCTCTTTCAGTTGCTTTTCATGAAAATTGACATTGGGTTATTATCTATATAATTTAAAGAATTGAACTTGAAAATTTTCATTGACTCAAACCTATTTTTTGCCTATCCCCCCTTTAAGTATTTGATGAGCTTAGTAAAAGATTTTAATCTTTATTTTGTGTGGGTTTTTTTGCTTTTTCAGACATGGCTAACCTCTAAATAGTAGTTTTTTCCTTTCTGTTCAGCCCTAACATGCCCCATTGGGGCCTGGAAGGTTGAAAATGTATCTGTCAGAGAGGTCCTTATGAGACAGTGTATGCAATTCTGTGTATATAAGAGTATTAGATAAACTATAAAAATTAGAGATATGAAATAGAAAACAGGTATTGAATAAGTAGACTTTGTTCAATTCTAACCAGTCTCACTTTCACCGTTGTTATTGCATAGCTTCAAATAACCATGACCTAAGTCACTTAACTTTTTTTTCAGGTTTATTACCTGCATGCTTATACAAACAAATCCTAAGCAATTGTGAACTTGCATTGTTTTAATTATTTATCATAGCATTGGTAGTATGTTTTTAGGCATGAATGTTTCATTACTTACTTTTGGGTTCCCATAGGATGTCTTTCCTACCAGCAGTTCTTTCACCCAAAAATGAATTTAAAGTGATTTCATTTTTTTTTAAATTGCTGTAACACAAACAGAGATTAAAAGAGAATTTCAACTCTTTATTTTCTACCCTTTCAGTAATTAACTCCATTTTGTGGAGTCATATTTTTAAATTGTTTTCATGTATTTTTTTCTCCTTTTGCAATACAGAAATTAACAGCAAGAGAGGCTTTTACAGAAAAGCTGTCTTTTTAACTAACTCTAAATCTATATTTAGAAAATATTGTTTTTGTATTGCAAAACAAGTGCATAGTATTTGGATACCAAGTTGTTGGCCACTTTTTCTAATGCTTTTAGGGGAAAAAATAGAGTAACAACAAAGTAAAAAGTATGCCTTTAAAAAACAAAAATAGTTTGTCTAAGAAAAAATATGCATCTGTTCATTTCCAATCAATGATTGCTGGATACAGTAACTTCACAAGGTATATCTCAGAGAGGTCATCCAGTGAAAGAGATTGAATGTTTGAACATCTCCGTTTGAATTTTAATGTATTTTTCAACACATCACAAGGCCTGTGCATCTGTGAGTTTTAAAACCCCAGCAAACACTGTAGGGGCCATTGAGAGTCTGATTGTTAGTTTAAATTTCTTTTTTTACTATGCCACCACACAGTCTGTAAAATTAGTTCTTTACTTGATCCAGTTTGAGAATTCTAGATGAGAGCATTCAAGTTTCTTGTTTGCTCATTTACATCCTCCTTTTCTTTGATTTTCTCTTCAGGATTTTTTTTTCAGTGTACATTATCCTGTAGAAAAAAAATGGTCTTCAGCTTATTGTCTCTTTACCTAGAAATAAATTTTTTGTGTTCAAGATAAAACCTACACCTATAGTCCAGGACTCTCTGTGCTTTTGTCCCTGTTATGACAGTCTTGTCCCAAGTTCTTCACTTTCACTGGCCATATGTGTAATCTCCTGGCCTCAAGAAATCTTTGCAATGACAAACGTCTTGTGGTTTGACAGTGCAGCTTCCCATTCATAGTGAAGCTCTTTACCTTAGAATCCTAAATGCTGAAGAAAATCTTGGATTGTCTGAGAGGAAGTTTTTTTCAAATCAGACTGAGTTTAGAAATTACTGCATAGCTTTGTTTTTATTCTCCTTTAATGAGTACTTTTTTTTTGTTGTAGTTTTTTGTTTTTTAGCTTGCATTATCCTAATGTCACACATTCTGAGGGTATAGATTGGCATTTTGATGAAAATCCTGGAGCAGTATGAATTCTTCTGTTGTGTGGTTACCATTAGTCTTGATTGCATTTGCTGAGGGTGAAATTTGAGGAACAAGTTGCTTTGGGCAATTTTTTTAAATTGACTTATATTTTCATTCTTACTTTTGTCCTAGTATCTCTCCCTTTTATTATTATTATTATTATTATTATTATTATTATTATTATTATTATTATCCTTTTTTCCCCACTTTTTAAGCAGATTTCTGTTCTGTTACATTATCTGTTTTACTTGTCATTGTAATAATCACTTTTATGTTTTCTTAGTGCCAATTTAACATTCTGTTACTGATTAAAATTTTTGTCATATTTACTGGAGCTCATGTTGTACATATGAGAATACTTCCTTTATTTGTTTCTTAAATTTTCTTTTTCCCTTGTTAATAGTTTTGCTATCCCAGTTACAATGTTCTGGCTGGTTGCAATTACAAGTTTTCCCAGTTGGGAGCTTGTTTCATTTTGCTTGGTCTCAATGACTCACTAATCTAATGAAACTGTAGTTCAAATTGTTTTGTCTCTCTGTTTTACATATTCTTTCCACACAGTATAAATGATGACTTCACTAATATTTTTTTGTTTAGGATTTTAAAGAAAAATGGTAGCTACAAAACCCTGTCCTATTTTGAGATGCGTCACATTGCAGTAAAACAATTCCCAAGTGGATTTTGGAGAAAAATATTGATGTCTATAACTTATGAAAGACGTGAAAGTTTGAGAAAACTACTCTAGCTGTCATGGTAAATAAAAAAGCTGGTGATAAGACCAGTGTTCTGCTAGATACAGGAAAATGTAGGATTTAGTAATCTGTATCAGACCTCACAACACTCCCCCCCGCCCCCAACTTTTGAATAATAAGAATGGTACCAGAATTGCTTGTATGTTTCCAAATATTCCTTATTTTTTTTTTTTTTTTTTTTTTTTTTTCTTCACACCCACTTATCTTGCTGTTAGTTTCTGGAAGTTGTGCAATGCAAACTTTCAATACTATAGCTGCCCTCCCATCTAAAAATTTCTTGCCAAACACTTGCCTATCAATTGTGTCTAGATTAAAATTCAGATAGTCATTACCACTGGATTACTCCATCAATTAAAAAATCAACAAAAATTACAGTTTCCTAGTTATTTGAGTATTAAAATAACAGTAATATTTCAGAGTGTTAATGAGTATTAATACAGGAAATAAAACTATTTTTTTTCTTTGAATCCCAGTCTTTTTTAGACATAAGATTATGTACATATAATGAAAAATTATCAGCATTTCACAATTACCTTTGCATTAATGAATTCAGTTGACAATTTATTTATGATTTCAAGAAAAACAGAATTGATTTTGCACTTTCTGAGGAATCTACATTTCTAAGAGCCAGAATTTAATTGTCTGCCTAACTTTAAGTGATGTAGCCTTTGAAAGTGTCACCAACTGATGAACTGATTGAGTATTGATGTATAAAATAATAGGATTTAGAGACAGATAACTGAGTGAAAGTTATTTGGACACAGGATTTAGATTCCTGTTAATGCAGGCAACTAGAAAAGTTTCTCTCCCTTAGCACCATTTTAAAACTATCTATTTTTCTCTCTTGTTCTAATGGAAAGGATGATCCTTAGTCTTTTAATGGTTAGAAACTTAAAACTAATTTCAATTCTAAATTTATTCATGACAGTTTTATACCCATGTGCTCTTGTGCCAGCTTTGTCCTTTGGCTTAATTAGTTTTTCTCTTTCCCCAGTGTTTACCCCCTGGTTTATTTATAGCAAGTAATTATATCCCCACTCTGACTGTTTTCTAGTCTTTTGGAGCTGAGCGCTTGTCTGTTCTTGGAATACAATCAATGAAAATCACTGTTAGGTTATAAACTTAGGCTCAAAACTTCAGCATTAGAATATAGGATGCAATGTTAGAATGCTGCATAAGGGAATCTGAGCAATATCATCAGTAGTTCTTTTGCATTCAAAAGATCAATAGACAGGCTTGTTAATACAAACCTGTCTGGAGGGTAGTGGAGTGTGAGCTAGTTGAATGGATTGTTACATCAGGGGACTGAGAAAGTCACAAACATATAACAATTTCGTTGTGAAATCTAGCGCTGTTACAGAAAAACAGTTGCTTATTATTTTTACTTAAAAAAAAATATTTCAAAAGATTGTGCCACAATGAATCATATAGGATGTCTTATTAAGAAGCAATAAATACAATCGAGGACTTTGCATTATCACCATCCACAAAAAGAAGTCCTTCCATTCTCAGAATTGGTCTGGTTGATGTGTCAAATAGCCACCATTCTGCTACTGCCTTCGGTAACTCTTTGTAATTACATGACTTCAACTAGTGGTTTGAAAGCAAGCAGCTTTCAAAGACAATTCATACATTTTGGAAATTTTATATTCTGCCTTTAGGCAGAATGATAGAAATACTGGCCAAGCAAACACCAATGAACTGAAAAAACAGTTGGAAAATGGCTCTTACAGAAAGTCTCAATTTGCAGTTCTGGTAAGAACAGGACTGTAAGCTCATTTTTTTGCTAGTAAGTCTAGTATTGGTTGGCTTTTGCAATAGATTGCTTTAAAAAAACGCCCAGCCAGCCAACCAACCAACCACGGAACCAACAAAAAATGTATTTGTGTATGTATAAATTCATATAATCCAACTGGCTCTGTACTTAAACTATCAAGTTACTAAAGAATTGCCAGTTCCTATTCAGATAATTTACATTAATAGGTGTCTTGTAGTTAAATGCAGTGTTATACTTTCCAACTGCTGCAAGCTTAAAGGAATTCCCAAGGAACTGACCTAGAAATGTGGTATAAGTAACAGAAAAGTGTATCAGAAAGTAATTTTGATGGATCAATAGAACTGATACTCATAAATTCCTGCAGGGAATTCAAGACAACTTCCTTATATGGAAACAGAACAAAGTTGGGGGTTTTTCAGTGAAAAAAAACTACATGAGGATTTGAGATGCAGAAATTTGAGAATTTGAGCTGCATGAAAAATACAGCATGACATTTATATAAAAAATAATCTGTAGTTCCAACAAAATTTATAGTGATATTTGTAATTTATATCTTAGATTTATAATACTATATATTAGTACTCAATTTGTGGACTATTAATTAGTCATGTTCAAGAAAAAATTACATTTCATCATCTTGTATTCACCCACATGCATCTTGAACTAAAGATGCTTGTATTTTTGGCTTAAAATCTGACTGTATAGGATTTTTATTTAAAAAATGTAAAATTCTATCTCCTATAAAAGTACACCTTCTTCATATTGTGTTACTTTTGTATAACTTTTTTTCTCCTGAATAGTTAGCAATTCTGAGGGATAAAATTAGCAATTTTTTCTGTCCTTTTTATATTATTTCAATCACCAATGTTTTCAATGTAGGAGTCTTGAAAAATCTGGCAGATATTTCTATGATAATGCCATGTCTCATATACACATATCAAAAGATTTGTTTTGAATTTCAACAATTTGCTATCATGTTAAAGAAAACAGCAAGAAATAGCAGGATCAAAATATGCATATTCTGTAAGGAAACTGCAGCCATATTCAGAATAGTATGGCTGCTGGCTTGGCACAACAAAATTTAAGATGGAGTGCAGTGAAAGCAATATACATTTTCAGGTTACATAAATCAAAAAAAAAAAATTTCAAAATGAGTTTCATTGTAGGGGCTTTGTTCCTTTTTCTGAAACATCTGGCATCTGCTGTCATTGAGAGAACATTATTGTCCTGGGCAGAAAATCTTTTTGCTCTGATATGGCATTTCTTATATTCCTATACAGCCATCCTTATAAATTACTGCGCTTTTTTTGCTGAAAAAATAAATGGCCAGACTAATATTGCTTCTGCAGGCCCTTTTCCTTTTTCTTTTTGAATTGTGTTCCTTACTGCGCCTTAAATGAATGATGGAGTTTGTCTTTTATTTTCAGAAACAAGAACATTCAGGCTTTATCATTCATTGCCAAATGCCACAAATTCCCATCTTCCATAATATTTCTGAAGAATATTCGTAACATTCTTAATCTCAGAACAGAACAAAGCAGTATATTTCCAAAGAAGCATGAAAGCAAGTAATTTAGATATAAAACTTCTTTAATAGGCTTAGCTCTGATTTTCAGAAAAAACCCTGTCTATTTTGTTGTTAAAAAAATACACTTTCATAACAGTCCTTGAAATTTTTTTTCAGTTTCTAGTTGGCCTTGCACATGGACTTAAGTGAAGTACCACCAGTTTGATGAGTTTTTCCAAGAAAGGGAGGAAAACTAAATGAAAAGAAAGCACAAATTCATTAAGAATTACTTCTTACCCCTATTAAAGCTTAATAGGGAATGGCACCACTGAAAGGGAAAATGACTAGGCACGTCCTCCCGAGCAAGAATAACAATCAAAAATTTTTCTGAATAGAGGAGAGAAAACACTCTTTGCAGCTTTTTGGAATCCAGTGGCAGCAACCTTATTGACAGCTTGAAATAGTGCTGCTGTGAAGCAACTCTCTGGTTCCACATCATCATCCGGAGGCCAGGGTGATTCATCAGTCACTGTGGAGAGAACACCTATTGCTGCACTTCTGGTAGACTTTGCAAAAATATGAGATTCTCATCCTGGGCAGATGAGGTGACAAAGCTCCTTGAAAATCTGAGTCAAACAAATTAGGACTTCAAAGTAATAGGTTTATTTCAATAAATTAAGAATTAATTCAAAACATACCTCAATTAATTGTCTTCTATATCTTGAACTTTGGTCTAGATGGCTCTAGAGAAGCATTTAGCCCTAAGGTTGCAGGTATTTTTTTGGATTCAGACAGCCAGCAGATAGACAGGTGTTTGTGCAGTTGTCTGTCTTATGAGTTTGTGTATGAGCATGTGCAAAGTACGAGTGTGCATGTACCAGTGCATGCCAGGGGTGGGGGCCAGGGCTTAAGCCACTGACTGGGCACAAAAATTAAAGTGCCAGCAGTGAAAATTGTAGCAGCAGTACCTATCTTTCCTGTGCCTGATAAAGGCTGGGGGTAGTTTTTTTAAGCAGTTAGATTTTAATTAAACCACAAAATTTTCCTATCCCACTCTCCTTGCCTGGCGTCAGCTATAAAGTCTCTAGTATGTGAAAAGTGTATTGATCAATATGGGTTGTGCTGATGCAAGTTTGAAGGATTTGACTTGAGAAGGGAGTTTATGGAAGAGGGACTGTCATCTGCTGGAGTAAATGCTTGTGTCTGAATGATGAATATGAACAAGGAAAATTTGAATATTTGGGTAAGTTGTAAGCATTGCTGTCATAATGTTCAGGATTAAGAACTGTATTTCCCCTCATTTTTGAGTTTGTATGAAGAAATTTTATTTTGTTTCCTTAGCAGCATCCAGATTATTTGTCTAGATAAATTTTTATGTTGTTAACAAAGGAGTTATGCATCCAGAAAGTATTTGTGTTACACGTCTTGATAAATTAGATTTTGATGAACAGACCTTCAAGTAATCGTCTCATTTTTAGTCCTTGACAGAAAAAAGAAGCAGCACCCTTTGTCCTACTGTGCAACTTTTACTAAAGTGGAAGATAAAGTGAAGAAAATAAAAACAATGAGGACAGACAGCAGATTGTAATGGATCTACCAAATCTAAATGAGTGGAACTGGACATTTAATACTGTTGCAACTTTACTTCTTGGTCTTCTTACTCTGTGCTTGGTATAGGACAAAATTTTCACACAACAAAATATATTGAAACTTGGAAACTCCTATGTAGAAGTAGACAGTAATATCCTTTATTATTCAAGGTAGTCGGAAAATACACTTTTGACTCAATTTCTACACATGGGCAAGGCAAAAAGCCATTTGGAAACCAAAAGAAAATGAAAAATATTGATCTTTGAGGAAAGATGTCTGTGAGAAAAGGAAGTAGGATGAAAGACTGACAACACATGTGGAAGAACTTCATACTGGGCTCAGCAGCTGTGGTATGAAACACTAAGAGTAAAGGTAAAATTGACATTTGAATTTCTCAAATTTGTGCTTTTGGATCCCATTCAAATACATACTTCAAATTCAATTTCAGCAACACATGAAAGATAATTCAATTTTAATTTGTTATTTGTTGTATATAAAAATATATTTTACCCCCCCAAAAAAAAAGCATAAAAAGGGAGATATAAGAACAACAAAAAGCGATTTATTTATGTAATTATAAAAAATACTGCTTTATGAAGTCTCTCAATAGAGTCAGATAGTAAAAAGGCCTGAAAATACATAGCTTTATTTTAGAAAATGTCAGCCATATTTTAGTCCACTTCATAGAAATAATAACATTTCAATCATGTCGATATGCCTTGCATGTTTTCTTGCAAACACAAACTATCGCATTTCTGTTAATTTGTTGAGACAAGGTTTTTAGTTATGAATGTGGGACTTATTTTATATGGAACATATTTCCAAATATGACTTTATCCATGCACAAAGAATTTTTAAAATTATATTATAAATAAATTCATATTTATAGGTATGTCTTTAGAAAACAATATTTTATTGTTCCAAATAAACAAATGTTTTATTTGTTTTTTGCTTGTTTGTTTGCTTGTTTTAATGTTCAGATTTAGGTCATATGATTTTAAAGACAAGATGCAAACCCTGAAAACAAGGGCTATAATTTATTGCTGTAGAAGCTCTACTTTTATACATAACAGTTATATTTATTCCTTTGATTTATAATTCCAATGTCTACATTAAACAGTAATTATATCTACTATTATAATCATGCATATCAAATTCCATCTCTCATACAATTTTATGCAACCATGATGCTAAATTGGGCCAGACACAAAGTCATTCTGCTTCTTTCTCACTACCTAATATCCATAAAAGCCCTTCATATTCACAAACACAGATTTTCTGTCTCTATAAAAATATTAATTTAAATAAGACCATTTCAAATTCACCTGTCTGAAATCAACTTTACAGTCCAAATCATCTAAAGATATTGTAAAAAATTAAAATTAATTCATTCTCATGGTGACTAGTTCAAAAAATAATACTGTCCTTTCAAAATAAAAAATAAGCAATTTTTTTTTTTTTTTTTTTTTTTTTTTTTAATCTTTAAAATCTGAGAATGGTTTAGCCACTGTTTTGAGTATTTTCATTTACTGCATATTTTCAGTTAGTGCACTAAGACTGCAAGTGGACAAAAAAAGTATGATGAAGAGATTGAAACTGCCTGGCAGAAAGTTTTTCCTGAACAGATCATGGTAGAGAGTAAGAAGGCCATCAGTCAGAATAAAAAGTGGGGATTTACACGTGAAATTTAGCTTGCAAAGGTGTATGAAAGAACAGGAAAAATTGTTGCAGCAGAGGATAATGTTGGTATGAAAATGCCTGTGTCTGCACATGGTGCAATGCTTCCAGGAGTGGGTGCATTAGTTTTGGTGTGAAGAGGTAAAATTTGTTGGGAAGGAAGACCACGTGATCAATTTTGTGTGTGAATACATGTGGGAGATTGGACCATTTGAGGATTAGTTACAAAAACTGTGCAGAAATTTTCAGATGGTTTGTGTTGTGGTCAGTCTAGTCATGTGGTGTACCTGTTGTATGATTGATATTGATCCTCAATGCATAGTTCAGTTATTGTCACTTAATTGCATGTCATTAATAAATCAATAAATAGGTCTGATCCAGATTTGGTTCAAACTACATGTACTGAGCAGTTTTTTCTCGTGAAAGGTCTTGGAGATAGGAAATAAGATTAAAGAGAGCTGTCTTAGAATAACAATGTCCACCTAAATCACACAAAACCCAAAGCTCAGCCACAACAGAAAAGACATTTTAAAATGTAGGTTCAAATTAGCTGCCTTTGTATAACAACAACTGTGCACTCACACAGTTCTTTCTTAAGGCTTATGATTTCTTGGTCTTTCTGCAAGTATGACAAAAAAATCCTTTTTTCCCTTCCCACATTAATATAAGAGTTGTGCCTTGATTGAAAGAGCGTTGCTGCCAGATCTTGAGAACTACAAGTATTTTGCTTATATGCTCTGCTTTAAGAAGAAAGAAGGTTTATTTTCTTGTCCAACTAGCCGAGGCAAATTAACATCTTTTGCTATAAGGCGCTTCTATCAAGTAATCTAGATAAAGTCAAGGGATTTGGAGAGGAAAAAAACCCACATCTTCTCCCCCACCTGATTAAGAAGCAGATGTTCTCATCAGTAACCAGGCAGAAATGACAGGAAACAAACAAACAAAATCAGAAAGTGAAAAGGAAAGAACTGATTTCTGCAATGATTCTGATGGGTTAATTAGAGAAACCACCACTCACTACCCTCCACTTCTCGAGTTGGTATGGTCATTACTAAAAATAAAATGTTGCTTCTAATAACTTTCACTTCATGTTTACTGACATGTACATTTGAAAGCATAAAAATTAGTTAGATGTAGTGCCTCCAGCTGTGATTGTGAAAGCCAATATTATTGTTCATTCACAGCTCCTCATGTGCTTAAGCAGATGACGTTTTAGAATGCTTAGTACTTAAAATGAATTTTAGACAGAAAGAATTTGACAGCTAACAACCAACCTTTAACATAAACATATTTTCCTTTCTCTGTTACACTCAAAATTGCCTCACTACCATGAGTCTCATCACCTCCTCTTAGAACTGTTTTCACACAAGTCATTTTTTATTCTGTTTCTGATATATAACTTTAATGCACTCTTGCCAATCTTCTTTCGTCAATAACAGATTTATAACAGACTGAAATTACAAATGGATTTCACAATGAATCACATCAGGTAGGGGTCGCAGAGTAGAAAATGTTAAATATATTAACAGGAAAAAACCTTATGTTATTTTTACTTCTTGAACAGCTGCTTATTTGCATACTATTGATTCAAGTATTAAAGTATGTATTAAAAAACAACTTCCAAGCTATTTTACATTACGTTGTTATGCTGTTTAGTGTTTTTCAATAATGTTACTAGGAAGTGCACATTGCTCTTTTAACAGGTAATTGAAGGATGTGTCATATGACAATGCACAATATTCAAAAGCAATTTATCACAAAATATTTTTTTAATGCAAATATACTGTCATCTCCACACAGTTCCAAAAAGCTTGATTGCAATTAGCATATAATAATAGCATGATGGGGGAGACCTATTGCTGTATAATAGCTTTCAAAGAAAAGTAAAGCAAGAAACAGAAAACATTTTGTGGGCAAAGAAATTTGGTTTTATCATAATGCACTGAAATAGAACTTCACACTCTAATCACATAGACTATAGTGACTTTCTTGCATATATTTAAGTAACATTGATATTAACCCTTGTCTTGGTTTGGAAGACAGGTATCTGCTAAGGAGGGGTGGGGCCTCTCTAGGAATGGGGAATTCCAATTCCCTCTCCCCAAGTTATTATAATTTAGAAAATTAAAGGGGCTTTTTCAGGCAGGGCTATAGGGAAAGGAATAACAGTTCTTTACTAGTAAATTTAACAAGACAAACAAACAACAACTACTACAGAAATAATAATAAAAAGAACCATGAACCTTGAGGGGCTTTGTTTCCCAAAGCCTGGGGCAGTCTGATCTCTTGGGCCCCTGAGAGCACCAAAGCTGGAATGGTGGAAATTTCCGGGCTGGTGGCTGGAACGGTGGGGAGTCCCTGGCAGACAGGGAGGAATATCCCGGCAGGCAGAGGGGTGTCCTTGCAAAGTGAGCAGTGCTGAAGAAGCGGCGATGGCAGGATGGGGCTGGCCCAGCTCCAGCAGGGCAGGCAAAGCGGGCTCTGAGTTCCTGGGCACCCCAGCAGATGATGGATGATGGTAGAATTTGCAGGACCAGACTTTTCTGTTGACAGTGGACTCCTCCTGCAGTAAGCAGCAGCCTGACCGTCCTCTCCGATGCCCAGAGCCAGAAAAAAGAAACTCAGTGCCCCCAGCCCTGTTCTTTTCCTTCCCCCAAACTTCATGTGATCTTCTCCCGCCCAGCCATGTCTTGTATGTTAGTCAAGTATCCTCTAAGTATCAGCACTTTGTTTCCCAGTAACTTATAGGGAAAAATTCTTTAAGACAAAAAGGAACAAATCTAACCCCCAACATTATCCACCCCGAATTTTTCCCATACCAACACCTTATATTGAATTTAAACATTTAAATTATATACATATAAATGTGGATATGGATACAGACACAGTAACAGTGTTCACCATAAAACAGGGTCTCCTTGAGGTATCCAGCAGGTCTCTCCATCTTTTTGTGTCACCCACCATGTGCAGCCAGGTTCCTGAGCAAAAACAACCCCATGAGTGGGATTATCTTTGCTGGAGGCAGAATTAATCCAGTTTTTCTCAGAAAACCTCTCATGTGTACCACTGGAACCTTATCTCCATCTCTTGTTCTCAGGGGCTCAGATTGGGCGGGATGGCTCGGTTGGTGGAACCACGAGTGTTCACTAACCAGGTGACTAAATTAATACTAATACTAAATACCTAATACTAAATTAGGTAACTAAATTAATCTCCCAGTTCTTGAAAGTCCTACTACCCAGTGCCTTCAAGGTGGTTTCAAGCAGGCCATTGCACAGTTCAATTTTCCTGGCAGCTGGTGCATGATAAGGGATGTGATATATCCATTCAATGCCATGCTCTCTAGCCCATGAGTTTAAAAGGCTGTTCTTGAAATGGGTCCCATTGTCTAACTCAATTCTCTCCAGGGTACCATGTCTCCACAGGATTTGCTTTTCAAGGCCCAGGATGGTGTTCCAGGTAGTAGTGTGAGGCACAGGGTAGGTCTCCAGCTATCCAGTGGTGGCTTCCACCATGGTCAGCACATAGCGCTTGCCTTGGCGGGTTTGGGGAAGGGTGATGTAGTCAATCTGCCAGGCCTCTCCATACTTATACTTGGACCATTGCCCGCCATACCACAGGGGCTTCACCCACTTGGCCTGCTTGATTGCAGTGCATGTTTCACAGTCATGGATAACCTGAGAAATCCATGGTTAGATCCACCCCTTGGTCTCGTGCCCACTTATAGGTGGCATCTCTGCCCTGATGACCTGAGGCATCATGGGCCTATTGAGCTGGGAACAACTCTCCCTTGTGTTGCCAGTCTAAGTCTATCTTTGACACCTCTATCTTTGCAGCTTGATCCACCTGCTTGTTGTTTCGGTGCTCCTCGTTAGCCCGACTCTTGGGGACATGGGCATCTACATGACGGACTTTCACAGGTAGATTCTCTACCCGAGTGGCAATGTCCTTCCACTCATCTGCAGCCCAGATTGGTTTTCCCCTGCGCTGCCAGTTGGCCTTCTTCCACCTTTCCAGCCCATCCCACAGAGCACTGGACACCATCCACAAATCAGTGTAGAGGTAGAGCTTTGGCCACCTCTCTCTTTCAGCAATGTCCAGGGTCAGTTGAACAGCTTTGAGTTCAACTAGCTGGCTTGACCCACCTTCTCCTTCAGTGGCTTCTGACACCTGTTGTGTGGGACTCCATACAGCTGCTTTCCACTTCCCGTTCATCCCTACGATGCGGCAAGAACTGTCAGTGAAAAGAGCATAGCGTGTTTCTTCTGCTGGTAGTTGGTTTTATGGTGGACCTTCTTTGGCATGTGTCACTTGCTCCTGTTCCTCTTCATCCATGAGACGAAAATTTTCACCTTCTGGCCAGTTTGTAATTATTTCCAAAATTTCAGGGTGATTTGGGTTTCCAATGTGGGTGCGCTGAGTGATGAGAGCAATCCATTTGCTCCATGTGGCGTCGGTGGCATGATGGGTGGAGGGAACTTTTCCTTTAAACATCCACCCCAGCACCAGTAGTCGAGGTGCCAGCAGGAGTTGTGCTTCTGTGCCAATCACCTCTGAGGAGGCTTGAACTCCTTCATAGGCAGCCAAGATTTCCTTCTCTGTGGGAGTGCAGTTGGCTTCAGACTCTGTAAATTTGGCTCCAGAATCCCAGTGGTTGGCCCCAGGTCTCCCCAGGCACCTTCTGCCAAAGGCTCCAGGACAGGCCATTGTTCCCGGCTGCTGAGTAGAGCACGTTCTTCACATCTGGTCCTGTCCTGACTGGGCCAAGGGCTACTGCATGAGCGATCTCCTGCTTGATCTGGGCAAAGGCTTGTTGCTGTTCAGGGCCCCAGTGGAAATGGTTCTTCTTGCGGGTGACCAGGTAGAGAGGGCTCACAATCTGGCTGTACTCAGGAATGTGCATTCTCCAGAAACCTATGGCGCCTAGGAAAACTTGTGTTTCCTTCTTGCTGGTCGGTGGGGACATTGCAGTGATCTTATTGATGACCTCAGTGGGGATCTGACGCCATCCATCTTGCTACTTTACTCCCAGGAACTGGATCTCTCAGGCAGGTCCCTTGACTTTGCTCTTCTTGATGGCAATCCGGCTTTCAGGAGAATCTGGATGATCTTCTCTCCTTTCTCAAATACTTCTATTGCCGTGTTCCCCCACACACTGATGTCATTGATGTACTGTAGATGTTCCGGAGCCTCCACCTTTTCCAGTGCAGCCTGGATCAGTTCATGGCAGATGGTGGGACTGTGTTTCCACTCCTGGGTCAGTTGGTTCCAGGTGTACTGCACGCCCCTCCAGGTGAAAGCAAACTGAGGCCTGCATTCTGCTGACAGAGGAATGGAGAAAAATGCATTAGCAATGTCAATAGTAGCATACCACTTTGCTGCCTTGGACTCCAGTTTGTACTGGAGTCCCAGCATGTCCGGCACAGCAGCGCTCAATGGTGGAGTCACTTCGTTCAAGGCATGGTAGTCTACAGTCAGTCTCCATTCTCCGTCAGACTTGCGCACAGGCCAGATGGGGCTGTTGAAGGGTGAGTGGGTTTTGCTGACCACCCCTTGGCTCTCCAGCTCCCGAATCATCTTGTGGATGGGGATCACGGCATCTCGATTTGTCCGATACTGTTGGTGGTGCCCTGTCGAGGTGGCAACAGGCACACATTGCTCTTCTACCTTCAGAAGTCCTACTGCAGATGGGTTCTCCAACAGTCCAGGCAAGGTATTCAATTTCTTAATGCCCTCTGCCTCCACAGCAGCTATTCCAAAAGCCCACCTGTGTCCCTTAGGGTCTTTGCAATAGCTGTTCCAGAGGAAGTCTATGCCCAAAATACACGGGTCCTCTGGGGCGGTCACAATTGGATGTTTCTGCCACTCCTTCCTAGTCAGGCTCACCTCCGCTTCCAACAGATTAAATTCCTGTGATACCCCCCATCACCCAGGCAATGGAAACAGGTTCTGTCCCTTCATGTTCCGATGGTATCGGTACACTGCGAACCAGTATCAACCAAAGCTTCATATTTCTGTGGCTCTGATGTGCCAGGCCATCGCATCCACACGGTCCAAAAGACTCAGTTTTCCCGAGCATCTTCCAGGCTAGAGACAGGGCCCCTCTAGCACCGGTCATTATTCCCTTCCTGGCCATACATGATAGAGGTTCCTTCACAGGGATCTGACATATCCTCACTTCTATAAAACCCAGCAGCTTGGTCATGGGATGATGAGGTTACCTTCATCTTAGTGGAACCCCCTCAGTTAGTGTTTCTCTCCTTGAGCTCATGCACCCGTGCTGCCAGGGCAGAAGTGGGTTTCCCATCCCAGGCTCCCATGTCTTCCCCATGGTCACGCAGAAAGAACCACAGGTCAGCTCGTGGGGTGTGCCCTCTCTCTCTAGCTGGGGGCTGTTGAGCTCTGACTCTGGGGCCTGTAACTCACACCAGTGCCACATGGGAACTGTTCCTCCTCATCTCCTCCATCTTCTCCCTCATCTCCTATCTGAGTTCCTTAACTATGGCAGAGACCTGAGCCTGCATTGGGCCATTGATCATACTCTCATAATTTCTGAGCTTGTTGGCTACAGAACCCACTGTCTCTCGGTTGTTATCAGGATGAATTGTTGCAATGAATGCAGCGTATTGAGATGGTCCTAGAGCTGCCAGATTCCACAGCATTTGCCCTGTGCACCTGACTTTGTCGGGGTCATTATCATGCTGTCCACCCCTCCCAAAGAGTACCTCCAATACTGCCACTTCTCTCAGCTTTGGGATCCCTTCCTCAAGGGTCTTCCAGCACATTCTATGATGGTGCTCCTGCATTCTGTCTCTGTGGACAAACCTCTCCCGTACACTCATTAAAAGCCGCTCCCAAAGGGAAAGGGGCCCTGGCGCCCTTACAAATACCTGATTCACACCTGAATCCTGGGTCAAGGGTCCCAAATTCCTTGCCTCACCACTATCTAGTTGCACGCCTGTACCTATAAGGTCCCAGACCCGAAGTAACCAAGCTGTATAAGCCTCACATCCCTGCCGTGCAATACCTTTTTGCAGATTATGGAGACTTTCATATGTCAGGGACTCAGTGATGATCTCAACCTCTGACTCCCCGGCGGGTTGTGAGGGCCCTCCTTTCTTATCCTTGTTGCCTGGGTGCTCTGATTTCACCTTATACTTCTTTGTTTCCATAGGGGCAACTGCTGCTGGCTGTGGCTGCCCCTGTGGTTCAGTTGGAACCTGGACGGTTGTAACATCTGTGGGTTCCACTGCTGCACCATCAGACTCTCCTTTGTTGGGGCAGGGAGAGGGTTTCCCACCAGCCAGGGCTAATGAGACTACTAGAGGGGAAATGTACTCCCCCGGCATCTGGCCCATTTCACGAATCTCCTTCACCCAATCTGGGTGGTTTATTCCTGAGGCAGGCTATGGGGCAGGGTCAGGCTGTGGGACAGTGTCAGGCTGTGGGGCTGTATCCTTATTCCCTAGGGTAGGTATCAGGGTGGTTATCCAGGTCAGTCTCCCCTTACCTCTAAATGCTAAACAGAACAGGCATACCAGCAACACCAGCCACTGTACGATATCATTAGCATTCAGAGCTTTGAACCCTTCAAAAACTGGTGGGGTAGACCAAAAGAGCTGGGTGAAGGGTTGTGCAAAAATTTCCCCTGGTGTAATTTCTTCACAGTAAGTACCATTGTTAAAGTAAAAAGTAAAACCCCAAAAAGACACTATATGATAGTTCTGAATTCATGTGCCTGCCTTCCAGAGGAAATTAAAAATCCACAGATTCCTCAGCTTGTTAACCCGTATAGCAAACTGGATGACAGCCACAGTAGCCTTAGTTACAGGGCCCACGTTTAGGTAAGGACCTGCAAATGGGAGAAATACGGCCACCACCACATGCCACCCGAACCAGGGTAAGCCAGACCACATGATATCCAGTACACAATAATGTAGGCACTTATGAACTGTTATTCCTTTTCCTCTCAATGCCCTCGTGCCCCACATTGGGCACCAAATTCTGTCTAGGTTTGGAAGACAGGTATCTGCTAGGGAGGGGCAGGGCCTCTGTAGGAATGGGGAATTCTAATCCCCTCCCCCCAAGTTATAATAATTTAGAAAATTAAAGGGGCTTTTTCAGACAGAATTTGATGCCCAGTAGTGGGGCACAAGAGCATTGAGAGAAAAAGGAATAACAGTTCTTAAGTGCCTACATTGTTGTGTACTGGATATCATGTGGTCTGGCTTACCCTGGTTCGGGTGGCATGTGATGGTGACCTTATTTCTCTCATTTGCCAGCCCTTATCTAAACATGCTGTTTAGTGTTTTTCAACAATGTAAATAGGAAGTGCACATTGCTCTTTTCACAGGTTGTGTCATATGACAATGTACAATATTAAAAATCAATTTATCACAAAGTATTTTTTCAATGCAAATACACGGTCATCTCCACACAGTTCCAAAAACTAGATTGCAATTAGCATATAATAATAGCATGATGGGGGAGACCTATTACTGTATAACAGCTTTCAAAGAAAAGCAAAGCAAGAAATAGAAAACATTTTGTGGGCAAAGAAATTCTGTTTTATCATAATGCACTTAAATAGAATTTCACACTCTAACCACATAGACTATAGTGACTTTCTTGCATATATTTAAATAACATTAACTATTAACCCTGAAGATTAATTTTCTAATTCATGAAGAAACAGATTTTCACTTTATTTTAAGTGAGTGAGTAATGTCATGATTTTTAGTGGAGTTTTTCACAGGTTTTCAATACTTTTTCAAATAAAATATGCAGTGCTCTGTGATATAAAAACATAAAAGTAAGCTATATTTCAAATACATTTTAAACTAAAAAACTGAGCCAAAATTTATTTGGTTTATGAGTTAAAATTAAGGAATGGTAAAGGAAGAAATCTCAAGCTCTGAGAAATGCTTAGACATGTTAATTTCCAAGTGCATTTTTTACTCAGTTCCTACATCATCTGTCCTGAATTATCAAAAAGGAAAAAAAAAAAAAAAATCAGAAAAAGCATTGCTGATTATGTAATTTTATAAAACATTATCTATTTTATAATTTAAATTTTATAATTTAAATTGTTGGGGAATGAGTACACTACATAGTTACACTGAAAAAGAAAACAAAAGAAAAACAACTTGAACTGGAAGCAAACCACAAGTTTGTGTGGTAAATTGACTCTTTAGAAAGATGTTTTTTACAGCTTGGCATCAGGATGTACAAATCTTGATTACGGTTTCCTTAAAAAAACCCCCAAAACTCCAAAAAAAATAGTATTCTGGAAGAAAGGTTGGTGGTGTGGGTTTTGTGGTGGTTGGGTTTTTTTGTTTGTGGTGGTTTTTTTTGTTTGTTTGTTTGGTTTTGTGGTTTTTTTTTTGTTGTTGTTGGTTTTTTTTGGGGGGGGGGGGGGTTTGGTTTTGGTTTTGGTGGGGTTTTTTTGGTTTTTTTTTTTTTGTTTTCCTGTTCACCTGAGTAATTAGAACGAAAAGACAGTGATAAGCTGTTTGTTGAAAAGAGTGACATTACAACTCCCTCCTCAAAATCAATGTCAAAACCCTTTTCTGATTTCAATGGACTCAATTCAATCTACCTCCGAGGCTACAATTGGCTGCCTCTTCATTCAGCACCAATTCTATGTCACAGATTTTCAGAAGACTTAAAGAGAGTAAAATAAATTAATCAGATGAGGATGGAAGAGCAAGTGTTGTGGTTTAACCCTACTAAGCAGCTAAGCCCCACAAAGTTGCTTGCTCACTTTCCCCTAGAGGAATGGGGGAGAGGGCCAGGACAGTGTGAGAAAATTTGTAGGTTAAGATAAAGTAATCCAAAATCTGTGTTTGCATTTAAAAAAAACAAGGATTTTGTTTACTCTTCTGATCAACAGGTTAAGCCATCTCCAGTAAAGCAGGTGTCTATGACATGTCCATGTCCATGACAAAATCAGGGGGTCACAGAATGGGTAAATTTGGAAGAAACTACAATGGGGTTATATTGTCCAGCCTTCCTGCTCAAGCAGTGTCATCCCAGAGCACATAGGATTGTGTTTAAGTTCTGGAGTAACTCCAGTGAGGGAGACTCCATACCCTCTCTGGGCAATTTGTTCTTGTGCTCAGACACCCACACAGTAAAGTTCTTCCTCATGTTTGAGTGAATTTCCTGTGCATCTGTTTCTACTCACTGCGTCTTGTCCTATTGCTGGGCACCACTGCGAAGAGCCTGGAAAACATCCCCTTCATCAGATAATCACATAGATTGATGACGTCCAGTCTCAGTCCTCTCTTCTCAAGACTGAACGGCCCCAGTTCTTTCATCTTCATGGTCCCCAGGGCACTGCCAACTCTTGGATATGTTGTCCACCAGGACTCCCAAGTCCTCTGAAGAGCTACTTTGCAGCATATCAGCCCCCAGCCTGTCCTGGAGCCTTCCAGAGAGTGGTCCTTCCCCAGATTGAACTTCAAATTATTTTTCTCTGCCCATATCTCCAACCTGTTGAGGTCCTTCTGAAGGGCTGCAGAGCTCTCTGGGGTGCCAGCCACTCCTCCCAGCTTTGTGCCATCAGCAAATGGGCTGGGGAGGCACCTGCCCCTTCATCCAAGTCATTGATGAATAAATTAAACAATACAGGGGCCAGTGTTGGCCCTTGGGGTACACCACTCTTGCAAGCACAGATAAACCCTGTGCAACTTACTAGAATCTTCTGGGATCCACCATTCAGCTAGTTGTCAATCCACTTCACTGTTCACTCATCCAGTTCATACTTCCTGAGTTTGCCTATGAGGAGGTTATGAGTAACAGTGTCAAAAGTCTTGCTAAAGACATAGACAATATCCACTGCTCTCCTTTCATCCATCCAGGTGGTTGTCTCATTCTAGAAGGCAATCAGGTTGGTTGAGCTTGATTTGCCTTCAGTGAATCCATGCTGACCACTTCTTGTCATCTGGATGGATGAGATGGCCTCCAGAATGAGGCACTCCATCACCCTTCCAGGGAATTAAGTTGGGCTGAAGAGAGAATTATGTTGTTCCCTGACCTTTCAGGTATGGTTGTGAGCAGCCTCATCATGGTGAGCACATGGATGGTGAGCACTTGTAAATGCTGAGAATCAAGGCCTGTGGACATGTGGATATCGTGTTTTCCCAGGTTTTCTCTAATCCAATCCTTCCTGACCAAGGAAAAGTCTTCCTTACACCATTTTTTTTTTCCTCTGGTCTGGTCTGCTAGGTCAGAGATTTCTGAGTGCTAGTCTTGTCAGTGAAGACCAAAAATAAAGAATGCATTCAGTAACTCTACCTTTTTTTGCATTCTCTGTTACCAGGGTTGCCCTCCATTTGGTAATAGCCCCACGTAATCTCTTGTTTACCTTTTGTTATTGATGTATTTGAAGAAGCCCTTTGTTGTCCTTGGCATCCCTGATAGGATTTAATTCCAAGTGAGCCTTCATCTTCCTCATCTCATTTCTACTTACTCTAAGACAAGCACCGTAACTCAACTTCCACATATCTCACTCATGTTTTACCATTGAGTGTGATGCCATATGGTGTATGTCTTAGCGCAGTTGCAGTCAATTGTCCCCCCTCCCAGCCATCTTGCTGGTTGGGCAGTCTGAGAAGGACAAAAGGCCTATGTGCTGTGAGCACTGTTGAGCAGCACCTAAACTACTGGTGTGTTAACACCGCTGTTCTCATTAAAAATATGAAAAATAGAATCATACAAGCTACTTTGAAGAAATTTAACTCTGCCCCAGGCAAAATTAGTACACCAGCCTAAATGGAGTAAGGAACAATGGGATTCATTTATAAATATATTACAACTTTCAGAATACAAATAACAAATGTTAACAAATTGTTACCAAAACAAATGTTGTCTTATTAAAGCCATTAGTTACCCTAACACATCCATACAATTTTGTGTCTCACTGTGTGGGCTGCAGCTTATTGCTCCCAGTTGTCATTACGTCATTTATTGCACAAATTCTGATTTGACATTGAATCATTTGAAGTTAGTTGACTTACTGGAGTCAACAATTCTGATTCATGAAGCATACGAGATACTGAAATTAGTCTTTCCACACAAGAGTCAGAAGACAGAATGTGGCTGTGCCCCTCCACGCCAGGCAGGCGTGGGCCACCGGCTGGCTCAGATCTGCACAGCAGCCAAAGCGTTTCGGTCCCTGGTTGCAAGTTGGCAACATTCCCCGAAGGACTCTGCTTCCCACCAGCAGCTAGCCCAAATTGCTTCGTGACGGCGGCAGCAGATAAAAGGTCAGCTCTCAGCTAAGCCTGTTTAAAGATGGTTAATTCAGGCCTGAGCGGCGGGAGCTCTGCCACTCAACCAAATTGCCCAGCCAGAGAGACCCTTTGAATTTCCCTCCCCGATCTTATAAGGGGGGGTGGGATTCAAGGGTGGCAACAACAGGTTAGCGAATCAGGAAATTCGGGGGGATATCAGGGGGTGTCCATTTGTAGACTTTGGACCATCCACCAAAGGGAAGAAGGGGATTTCCCAGGCATTAGCCTATCACTTGAAGCCCCTCTGGGAATTTCCTGAGCCTGGGGAGGGGTCCTGAGGTGACAGACAGGATTCCCCAGAGCTGGGGGGAGAAGGGTTTGACAAGGATAGGTGGGGGGTGGGATGATTGACATGAAACAACTTGCTATACAGAAAACACAAAGGGGAGGAACTGCTACAGAACTGGGGGCACAGTGGAATGAACCATAACATAAAACTTCTTATAAAGCTTGATAAAACAATTCTTGCACCGCCACAACAGAATCCTTCAGAATCCCATTTGAAAAAGATAAACTTGCCCCAAAATTTGCTTCAGTCTCAAAAAGCATGTGTGTTTTCATGCTGGAAATCTGACACTAACTCAGGACTGGAAAAGCTAGATTTCAGATATCTTATTTGCTTTTCTCTCATATCACAAAGAAAACAGAGCCCTGAATCTACACCCCAGGCTAGGAAATTTTGCTTGGTTTTGGGACAGTGGGGAGGATTTTTGATGACAAAAAAAGCTTTGCCACAGCAAATAATGTATGTTTTTAATTGCTTAAAACTTCTTTTAGATGGAAAATTCTCTATGAAATGTGATTTCCAGAAACTTCCTTTCCCCCTGACCCCAGTTTATTTTTCTTATTTTAATTTTTCTAGATAACCAGTAACACTGGTTATTATGAATATTTATTTTTGTCTAGTGGCAGTGATAAAGACTTTTGTAAACATAGCAGTTAACATTCCATCATGGGTTTTATTTCTCATCTCTGTTTGTTGGCTGAACACTAAGGTGGACATTGCTATTAATGCCCAGATAGCTGTCCCTGGTTTATTCTTGCCTGTACAGCATTACAGTTCTGACTTGAAGACAGAGAATCCACCAATTTGCATCCACTGACAGCAAATAAGTCAAAAAGATCAGTTTCCTTTGAATTGTGTTACATTTGTCCTAGGTGATAATTGTGATACCATAATTATCATGGACTTTGTTGTGTTTTTTCTGGGTTTTTTTGTTTGTTTTCTTGTTTTGTTGCTGTTGGGATTTTTACTCTGTGTGTGTATGTTTTTCTTTTTTTTTTCCCCATGTGTGTCAACTCCCACCCCCACATACGGTGTCTCTCTCTCTCTCTCTCTCAGAGCCCTGGCTCCATTTTTGCCTAGGCTAGCATGAGAGACAAACCACAGCTGGAACGATTTTTTCCCACGGCCTTTAAAATCCCAGAGCGGCAGTGAACCTTTTCCTTTAGAGGGAGCATGTCCCTGTTGATGGCAAAAGGAAAGAGTCTGCACTTGTTCTGGGGGGAATCACGGCCTTATTAAGTCTTTCTCCTGTGGTCCTGCCCCCGCAGGGCCTGGAACCCAGTCCAGTCCCCATCCCAAGAGGGAGACACACCTGCTTTCCTGGCTTTTATCCAGGGGGAAGGGGCTAGAGGCGGGGACAAGCCACTAGACAATCAGGGATAAGGTGGGAGTGGAACAGAGTTGGATTACATTCCAGTGTGAGAGAATGGGTGGGGAAAAGGAGCAGGGACAAACTTTGGGATGATACATTTTCCAGGGGAACAGGGGTACAGAAGAAACCATCACAAAACCGAATATAAAAATTATTACAATATAGACCCAAATAATGCATAACAACACCCATAGTTATTATTCTCTTTAAGGCTGTTTCAACACAATTTCTTTGCTTGCCTGTAGTGAAGGACATTGAATATATTTCAGCTGTTTTTGTTTTTTACTTTTCTTTCTTGCCTTCTGAATACAGTCTGAATTGCATATTCTGTACTTCACTATTTCTTTTCAGTTTCTACTTCTCACTTTACAGCATTCTTCCATATTGTCATCTGCTAATTAGTTTGATATCCTAATGCTACTGTATTGATTTGTCTGTGATATGAAAAGAATATTTCCTAATCTTGCAATTTTTGCTCGCGTTGGACCATGCACAGCATCTGCATATGCTTAAAGCTTCTTCGCTATATCAAGCACGGTCTCTTCTGTGTCATCCTGCTTCATTATTGCTAAAGTAGAAGAGTATTCTTGTGGCCCAAGTTGTAAAAGTTTTCGCCATATCACAGATGTACATGGTACCAAGTCTGGGTTCTTAGTGTTTAGGTCATCTGAGAAGGCAATCTCTGCCACTGCCATTTTTATTAAGTTTTGAATCTTTTTTTCAATGGGCTTCCACTGGGTTTGCTGCATATAGAGATCATCTGCACATAGATATCTTTGTGCCACAATTCCCAGGACCCGTTCCTAGAGACTGCAAGGGTGAGCCTCCCTCATTATTTCTTGGTCAATAACTGGATCATGTGACAGGGATCCTAAATGCCTTGTTTCAGTGCCATCTAGCATTGTAGCTTTGCTTGCAGCAACCTAAAGATGGATTAGCCAACTAATTATAGATTCATCATGTTGTCAAGTGTAATCTTTTTTTAGGTCATGGAGGTCCTTCAGGGAAAAGGACTCAATAGTGGCTCCTGATCTTTTACTACCTGGTTGGGCTCCTGATCTGGTGCTAGTTGGTTCAGCTTCTGATTTTGTACCAGGTGGTTCAGCTTCTGACTGTATCATCAGTTGCTTTAGCCTCTGACTGTGTGTCAGTTGCTTCGGCTTCTTACGGTGTGTTAGTTGCTTCGGCTCCTTATTGGGTGTCAGGAGGCATTGAGGGTCCTTAACTTGGATCATCGTCCACTGGTTGATTGGGTTTGCTTGTGTGCTTCTTTCTCTTCTTTCCCTCCTTTACCGCAGCAACTGCCAGTGTCTTAGCCTCATTGTCTGGTTTAGCTGCAACCTGAGTAGCTGGGGTGTTGGCTGCAGCCTGAGTGACTGGGGTAGCTGCTAATTTATCTCCCTGCCCCCCTGCCTCTATCTGCTGTCCTACAGTATCTAGCAGTGTGTGATAAGCATATGCTAGGGCCCAGCTTATTGCAATGAGATTTTTATCCTTAGAGTCATCATGGCAGTTCTACTCCAGATATTTCCCCACCTTGTCTGGGTTCTGAATTTGTTTATGTGAAAACTCCCAAGCTGGGGGATCAGAAAAATCTTCAAGTTTCGGCCCATTTTCTTCCATTCTCTAACCACTTAGGATTTTCCGCACCTGCATCTAACTCTGGGTCTATTTCTGGGTCAGCAGACTTATCAGCCCCTCTGGAAATCTCAGCCTTCATTCTAGACAAGCTACAAACCATAGAGGAAGCTCACTAGCTGAAATACCAGGAAGACGGTATCTTTAACATTCAGGGGACACTGGCTGTTCTCCAAAAGTGATGTAACCAAATCAAAAGAGAAGAAGTAAAGGAGAGGTTGAAAAGCCTCATCCCCTACTCCTCCTCTAACAGACTTGTGTAATTATTAATAAATCCCCAAAACATGCTGCTGGAACTGGAACGCAGGGTAGGATGAAAAAACCATATACCAAACATACCCGGCACAAACTCCAGTACCTTTATAAATTTCCTATAAACCGTAATCACTATAGTAGCCCAACAAAATAGCTATTCTAATTTGTGCATCCTTAGTGTAAAAGCTATGTGTTAGGGACAATATTGGAGCTATTTCCAGATAAGAAAACAAACATAGGGACCAGAAAGATAATAAAACCTCAAAAAAGCCTAGGGAAGAGAAACATAGAAAGGACCCCATTCCAAGAGACGTTAGAAGTTTAAGGAGCAACATGACTACTGACTGTTTTACCCTCACACAAAGTACAACCAAAATGAAATCAAAAATTAATACAAGTTTTTTTCCACTCCCTTGAGCCTGACATTGGGTACCAATAAGAAGGTATTGTCCTGGTTTAGGGCAAATTTGGGAGAAAACTCCTGAACGGGGTCCCTCTGGGGAGCAAACTCAAATGACCCCTCCCCAAAATGGTCTGGGAAAAACTTCCTCGGAGAAAAGTGGAAAAATCTGCTTTACTTAACAAACAAAGTGCCCACAAGTACAAAGAATGAATAATATGAAACAATAAAACCTCTCATTCTGGAGTGAGATGGCAAATTGAGAAAGTTCTTGCCGTGGCTGTAGCTCAGCTCTCTCTCAGTCTCTCATCAGTCCCAGTCCCTTTGGCGCTGCTGGAAAATGCTGAAAAGGTCCAGCCCCCAGTGGGCTGCAGGGGCAGCCCCCAGTGCTCCCCTGGGTTTTCAGTCCAGAGCAAGTTTAAACAGTTCCAGGAAAAAGGGGAAAAAACAGTCCAGGGAACTTTTCTGCCCTAGCTAGCTGAAACTAACTAAAAGCAAAAAGGTCTCTGTCTTGTAGTCTCTTTAAGCCTCAGCTGAACACTCAGTCCAGAGAAGAATGTGTAGGAATCAGACAGTTTTCTCAAAACAAACTCGGTGCTTCTTCTTGCTCTTAGAACCAGTCTTAAAGGCACAGAACACAATCTACAGCACAAACAGAACAGACGATTGGGGATACAGGCATCATAAAGTCACTCTAGGACACTCCTTTTAAATGATTTTATCTTCATTTGCACAAAACCACGTCTTTTATGATATCATTTAGAATGAAAAAGGAACATGATTTAAAACTATATCCAAAGCAAAAGAGCATTTCTTGAGAGATTATGGTTTACTGTCCAGTCTCTCCAAAGTAATTTGTTTATGCTCTCCTTATGGAAAGACAGTTCATTTGTTTATTCACATTAGCTATTATTTTTTCACTTTATTTCTATATGTTTCCTTCATTTAAATGAGTGTATAGTTCAGTTAGCTCAATAAATTGTGGAATGATGGGAAAATCTGTAATCTACACTGTCCCTTTTAAGTTGAAATAATTCTGCATTTTCAAAATAATTCAAGTAACTAATTAACAAGTAAATAATATAGTATGTTTGTCCTCTTAAATATTTTTTTACTCCATACTTTGAAAAAATTCTTAAGAAATGTCAGTACTGGAGATCAAGGCTCACATTTCATTAAGATTTGCATTGGTGTTAAATCCATGTTTGGTAACTACTGCAATTATACAAACAAGTAATGTCTATTCCAGGGCAAAAGAATCCAACCAAATCTCTTATGACAAACCCTTATTCTAATCCCATCTGTCGTGGTTTAAGCCCAGCCAGCAGCCCAGCCCCAGACAGCCACTCACTCACTGCCCCACCAGCAGGGATGGGGAGAGAATTGGGAGGGTGAAAATTTAAAAACTCCAGTACTGAGATACAGACAGCTTATTAGGGAAAGCAAAGGCTATGCACACAAACAAAACAACACAAGGAATGAATTCACGGCTTCCCATGGGTGGGGAGGTGTTCAGCCATCTCCAGCAGACTCTAGAGCCTTATCACATATAATGGTGACTTGGGAAAACAAACCTCACCACTCCAAACGTCCCCTTCCTTTCTTCTTCTTGGTCCCACTTTATACACTGAACATGATGTCACATGGTCTGGAATACCCCTTTGGTCAGTTTGGATCTCCTGTCCCAGCCTCCCAAGCACCCCCAACATTGTCACCAGTGCAGTGGTGTGAAATGCAGGAAAGGCCTTGGCTCTGTGCAATCCCTGCTCCATAATAACAAAAACATTGCTCAATTATCAAGCCTGGGTTTGGTACCAATCCAAAGCACAGCCTTACACCAGCTATTGTGAGGAAAACTAAATCAACTCTGGTCAAAACTAGCACATCATCTCTAATTAATAAAAAGTGCAGATGCTTTTCATGCAGCAACAAATCCAAAAAGGTGATTTTTTTACTTTAAAAATTGTAAACAGCAAAATATTTTGAGAGAAATTTATTTCTGAGAATAGATGGCAGCTAAGTGCACTGGACTTTCACTTTCAAATTATTCACCATTCTTATTTATCCAAGAGGATAAATTTTAGAACACAAATTAACCAAAACACATACCTTAAATGCAGTCTTTATAAAAAATAAAATACTTCTTCTCCACTTAGAATTTCGTTTGCTATAAGTTTAGTTGGTAGTAATTTTGAATTTTTCTGGTGCTTGATATATTGTTAGTTGCAGTAAAATAAATCAGGTCTGATATGGGGTAACGAAGTATTGTGTCTGTGAGGCTATATAGAGAACTAAAAGCCATGAAAACCATTCTGAACACAGATCTTTTGAAATTACAAAAGTCAGTGACAATAAACGGTGTTGCTAGGAGACCAGAGCCACTGAAATAGTGTCTCCATTTAAAATAAGAGTGCTGATTAAAAAACATTCTCAGCAAATAACGAATAAAGGTGTCAGAGGTATCTCTTGTGCCAAAGATCAGACAGAACACTTAATTTGTAAGCCAGAGCAGTATATCCAAGTCTTTAACAGGTGGAAATTTGCCACAAAAATTTCAGTACAAGGATAGAAGATAATAAAACTTCAGACACTGCTTACGTCCAGAGTTGTTGTACATCATATTGCAGCTTCATGAATTCTTTATCTGTATATTGATGTTACATCTTTAAACTAAATGGAGAATGCTGTGAAGTAAGAACTGTGAACACTCCTATTTATGTGATTTTAAGAGCAGAGACAGGGTCTGAAGAACAGAGATTACCTCAATTGTAAATATTGCTATGCAAGTTAAAAATGCATACAACCAATTCTATTCTCTTTTAGTGATGAAGGAATGATGTTTTCATCCCAGTGGATTGACTATATGCATGAATATATCACAACAGGTTGAGAATTCTACAAAAAAATGGAAAACTTCAAAATTTGTGTTTCCGCAGAGAAGAAGTCATGCTGCAGAAGAAATGTCACCCTGCACAAGAGAAGAAAAATGGATGCATTTCGTCACCTCAAATACAATATCTGAATCTAGAAAAGTACTATTTGGATGGACTAAATGCATGGTTCTGCTCTTCTGCCTGTTTTCTGGTTTAACAGATTGTTTGATGTTTTAACAAGTTTTTCTCTGATTAATATACAGATCCAAATTATTTCCCCATTTTCAAGGGGGTCTTCTTTTGTCTATCAGGTTGCTCTCTAGTTGCTTGTTATTTCTCCTCCTACACTGGATTACATCATAGCTCTAGGAATTTGAAAACTTTTCCTTTTTGGAAGTAAAGTACTTGTTGAGAGATGTTTTCCTAAGATAAGGGGTTTTAAACCTGTTTTTCATTGATTTTTAGCATACAATAGGGAAAGTAATTATGCTTTTTTACAGTATTTCTGTGTGTGTGTATGCTGCAGAGTCTGTCAACATAAAATTTTCTTTGAGTTAATAATAGTCTGAATCCCAGACTAGCCAAAATGGAAATTATGTGAAGCTATTTCCACAATAGTATCTGGCCAGAACATTTCAGGTTTTGGAATTAAAGTTATTAAATTCCCCTCCATCACCAAGTACTTTTTTGTTTTCTCACTGTATCCCCCTGTTTTTAATTTTTGTCTTTGGACTGTTTTCAGAATTAGGAGACATGACAAAAAATGTCTTCATCTGGTTCTGTCAAAAAGTATAAAAATTTCATCCTTTCTTACTTTCTTTTTTTCTTTTACTATGGAGAAAAATAATTTATAAAATAACTTTAAAAAAATTATTCTAATTGCAAGGATGAGTTTAATATCTAGGATACTGGTAATTTTTTTGTGCCTAAGAGTGAAGCTGTCATTTGAACTTTATATCCTGGATGATTTTATAAAAAAAGGAGGGAAAAAAAAGTGAAAACACACACTTTGAATCAATAATGTGTTTTGGGTTACATGGAAGGTTTCTGTAGTGTAAGATCTGCAGGAGTGGCTTCTGTGAAAAGACATGAGGAATTTTTTTTATGTCAGAAGGAACCAGTTTCAGACAGCTCCAAAATGGATCTGGCACTATTCAAACTGAGCCAGACAGCCTTGTTTGTGGCATGGCACCTCTGTGATAAAGGGTAAAAAAAGAATATATTCTGTCTGTGAGATAAAAGGATAAGGAAAATGTGAAAGAAACAACATTAATATTACTGATTTAAGAGGGGGAGAATTTGTTCCATCTCCAGAGCAGATATTCACACTATAGCCCATGTAGAGTAAATGTGAGAGCAGGAATGGTAGCCCATGGGAGTCCCACACAGCAGAACTCTTTTCTGAAGATTGCAGCCCATGGAAAGGATCCACACTGGAGCAGCTCTTGAAGGATTTTGTCCCATAAGAGGGATCCCATGCTGGATCATGCTAGAGCATGTAGTGAAGAAGTGGAAGAGAGGACCTGTTATGGACTGACCGAAATTCCTATTCCCCATTCTCCTGTACTTTTCAGGGTGTGGAGAAAGTAGAAATTTTAAAAATGAAGTTGAGCATGGGAAGAAGGAGCATTGGGGTAAAGAAGTATTTAGTTTGGTTTCAGTTTCTCACATTCTCTTATTTCTATCCTACTCTGTTTTCAATCAGCAATTAATTAAATTAATCTTCCCCAGTTTGAGTTAGGTTTTTTTGCTCATGCTGGTACTCATTGATTGATTTACCTGCCTTTCTCTTGATCTGTGAGCTTTTTAGTACATTTTCTCCTCCTGTCCTGCTGAGAAGGGGGAGTAAGAAACCATCTTGGTTCACGCCTGGTAGCCAGTAAATATCAGCCCACCAAATCATATTGCTGCAAGCCAGTAAAGAGTGCAGGAAATAGATTCGATGCTTTTGTTGGATACTTGTGCACAGGATCTGAACTATGCACTTATCATCAGAGAACTATTTAAATGACACATATTTAAGAACACCAGCCTTAAAACACAGTAACTCCACTTTATAAACCAGCTTCAAAAAATATCTCTGTGCAGCACTCATAAAACAAAGTAACTGTAACAAAGTACATTTACACAATCTCAGCAGAGGTACAACTCTCAATTGAAGTACAACTCTCAATTGAAGTACAAATAAACAAGGTTACTGCTTTTATCATAGACACCCAATCCTACAGGCAGCTATGAATAAACCATACTCCAATGTCACGTGAAATTATAATCTAGAACAGGAAGGTTTATTAATAGCCTACTTTTTAAAAAGAGTAAAGAACAAAAGTAATTAATTGCAAGCTGTCTTAACATGTACAGATAGAAAAGTAAGACAAATTTTAAACAATTTCTTAAAGACTTGTAAGTCAAAAGAACTTGTGAAAATCATCAGAGGACACTTCAAATGAATTTTTATTTAAAAGAAAATATTCTTTCTTTTGGAGAAAAATACATTCTAACACTAGTTAATTGAAACTTTGGAGATAATATGGACAAGTTCATTTGTGTCTTGTCCCTGGATAAGATTGCACACCTCAAAAGTATCTAAAATGAGTGGAACATATCTAAATGAATTTCAGCATCTCTGAATATCCCAGTACTTTAACATTCTATAGGAGAAGTAGTTTAAAATATTTGTTTGGCTTAATAAATTAAATCAAAACACTTAATGTAAAACTTGTGCAGGGTTCAACTGGCATTTCTCCATAATTAGCAGCTAACTAATTCACTGTACCCAGACAGGACATAATTCTGATGGGATCATTCTTGTTCTGTATCTCTTTTGATGATGTGGGATCTTGGAGCTGCAATTCTTAAATACCCTAGCCATGGAAGGAAAATGGGACCTGCAATATAATTCCTACAGAAAATTTAATGCAAGGAAAATGGAATACCTCTTTGGTTTGATGATTTATTAAATGAAACATTATAAATCTCTGAGAACTTTAGCACTTAGATGTTTCAGAAACTGATTTTTATACCATTGAATTATTATAGAAGGCAAAGGAAAGATGGGAAAATGGGTTTTAAAGAGCAAAGAATTAATTTTAACTAATTAAATTTGAATTAAAATTAATTCATTTTAATTAATTATTTTTTTTAATTCCAGTTTAAACATTGGGATGCTTTCTAACCATTAAAATTACCTAAAAATCTAGTCTGCACAATTATTACAATAAATAAAAACCTCACTGTTTTCTGGCATATGTCCTGCATATTTGTTGAGAGTGCATTCGTGAGCTAAATATTACCTAAGGAAATATCAGAAATATAAAAATAACATTAGCTAAAGTATTATCAAAAAAGCAGCTTATTGAGATGATCAGACAGTTAAAAAATTATGCTGGATTTTGTTTTGTTTTTAAATTTGGTAAGCTTTTCCTCAAGGAACATAATGACAAAAAACCAACCAACCAACCAACCAAAAACCCAAACAACAAACAAACAAACAAAAATCCAACAGAAAAACTCCCACCAAATCCTGCCCCCCCCCCCAAAAAAAAAAAAAAAAAAAAACAAAAAACCCAACAAAACACAATCATCTCAACTGAATAAATAACAACATTCCCTTTCTGTCCCCAAGTTCGACAACATTCGTCACAAATCATTCTGTTCATTGCTGGAAGCAAAGAACTAAGGAAAACGTTCAAACAGAAGTGCGTAACAGCATCAGGGAAAAGCAATCTTCCAGTTCAGTACAGTTTATTTATCAATTTGCTTGAGATTGCCTATAAAATAGGGAATGATTTTTTAATTCCTGTTTCTTGATAGTTTTCTCCCCCTTCCCTCAACCCATGACTATGGAAATAATCACCTTAATTCAAAATTCTTTTTCTAATACTGAAATATTTAGCTTATACATTAAAGGAAAGGGGCAAATAGTACCTTGGTTAGAAGACTGAAACGATCAAAGTTAATTGGATATAAAATACATAATATTAATTATATTCCTTATTTCCAGTTGCTTAGACATTCTGGAGTGGCTTTTCTTGTCTAACTAAAGAAAACACACTGGATTTAAGGACTTTTGTGGAGCTTTGTTATAATTGTCACTTACACTATAAGCAAAAACTTACAAAATAATCTTTAGACTATCAAAAATAATTTAATTTGAGAAATAAGATCAACAACACAATAAAAGTTTCTGATGCTTTAAGAAATATCCTTAGTCTAAGAGTTAGTAAGCTTCCCAGAGAAAAAAGCCTAGAATAAATTGGAAACAAAATAGTTATAGTATTGTTGGGTGGCTTGGGCTTATTTTATAATTCTATAATAAAAGGAACAAAATTAATGACTAGATTTTTAAGAATTGCTTTCAATGCTCATGTCCTTTAAATCACAATGAATAGCCTCAAATAACTACAGCAGAAGGAGTCAATTCATCAAAATGACATTAACATATCAGTACGAAGACAGAGCCTCCAATTCCTTCAGGCTGCTTATCTGTCACTGAAACATGTATTTACAACATCAGTGCCCTATTCTGATGTTGCTATCATATTATTCATTTGACTGCTGGATGGTAATAATTTTAACCACTGGAGGAAAAAGCAATAAATAAGGTATCTACTTTAAGTAGCAAATGTAACAGGTAAATAAACTTTCAGTGGGTGTCTCCTAAACAAAAAACCAAACCAAAAACAAACAAACAAAGAAACAAAAACAAACAAACAAAAACCAACCAAACACAAAAACCCAAACAAGCAAACAAAAAAAAATTCAACCAACCAAACAAATTAAGAAAATATAAGATGGCAGAAACTTCCTAAGAAAATAGGCACAGGAAAAACAAACAAACAAACAAACAAACAAAAAAACCCAAACCACCACCCAAACAATTAGCAGTATTCTTAGCAGTACTCCTAATGATTATTCACAGCAGTTCTCATACCACCCTCATTTTCGCTTACTTAATGCAATAAATGGTGACATCAGTCTAGATAAGAAGAATAATCATCTTAATTTGTGTTAAAGTATTCAAAATTCTTTCAATATTATTCCTGTTAGTATATCAACAATTTACAATATTTTGAAAAAATAGCATCGTCTGTGATCAAAACGAAATTTCTGTAATAATGGTTGAAGCTTAGTGCAGAATCCAATAGAGTAGCATAAGAATAGACTTTCACCATCTTTATAAATTGTGAATGTGAAGGACAAAAGTTCAAATTAAGACTGACCAGTAGTATTTCAAAAACATTAAGGCCACCTAACAAAAGCGAATAAGGAATATTGAGTAGTACAAGTTCTGTCCTGCAACCTGTCCTCCAAGGATCAATGTGTCTGGACTGGATACTGAAAAAAGTAAAATGAACAAACAAACCAAACAGATCCTAAATCAGCAATAGACAGTGTATCTTTATTTGAAAGTTACTCCTGGGATTCAAGAGCAGTTATACACACACTGTCACTAGAAAGAATAAAAAAGAACATCTCCTATCTTTAACCTCACTGTTAATAGTTTATACTTTTAATACTGGATCCCAACAATGTTGAACCAAATGTGAAGTGGAAAAAACCCTAGGATTAGTGGGATTTTTTTTTTTTTTAAATCTACTTCTGAATTATTAATAGAGCCTTTTTTTCCTAGTGGTTTTCCACAATAAAATCCAGTATCAACAGTTTTGAGGCAAACTTCTTCAGAAATCAAAATTTATTTGTACGTAAATGGTACTTTGCTCAATATTAGAAAAAAATATTATTTAATTCTTTAGAATCTGGGGAATAAGAATCAGAAATAAATTCAGAAATTAAAAGGAATATTTGCAGATTACTATTTTTCTAAGATAGATTATACAAAGCTCTGCTTTTGTTCAATCTCTGAGTTGTTTAGAAGGCAAAGGCAAGTTTCAGAAAGTGAAGTTTCAAGATCAAAATTTTTCACAGGATAACATGTCAAGGGTAAATAGAATTAAACTTACCAGAGAGTATAACAATCTGATGGAAATCATTAAATTTCAGCACCAGAAGGGGTGTGGGTTTTTTTTGTTTGTTTGGGGTTTTTTTGTTTGTTTTTTTTTTTTTAAGAAAACTTGTGCCATTTGGGGGTGGTGGTGGTGTGTGCAGTTTTGGTCTTTTTCCTTTCTGCCCAATTATTACCCCTTTACCAAGATTAACACCAAAATCATGTAGCTCATTCAGTCAGTGAAATGTAGTGTAAAATAAGTAAAGAAGAATAATTTGTTCTGTAAATGTGCCTTTCAGGGTACAACAAATTTTGGTGAAATATCAGAACCAACAACCTCACAAGTCAAATTGTTTCCATGTTTTCAGACAGTGGAGTGTTTGAACGTATATCTTTAATGACCATGTAAGACAACTCAGTCTTCAAAGCTGGTATTTTGCCTGATCCCTTCAATGTTGTATTTTAGCCATTTCATGACTTTGGTGTTCTCCCTTAAGTATTTTATTAACCTAGATGAAACCTGTTTTTCTAGTTGTCTTTTGGTGGGTGTTTTTTTTTTGGGGGGGGGGGGGGGTGTTTCTGGTTTTGGTTTGTTTGTTGGTTTGGTTTGGTTTGGTTTGGTTTATTTGGTTGAGGGGTTTTTTTGTGTGTGTATTTTTGTTTGGTTGGTTTCAGAAACAAAAGTAGAGAAAAACAATGTATTTGGAAGAAATCATATATTTGTAATATAAATTTCCTGCTATGTGTTCACATCAACATGTCCCTTCTCTGCCACCCCATCTGTTTTTTTGCAGATATTAGTGCTCAGAGATCAATATCTTTTTGAGGGAAACATGCTGTTAACATCGGCTTGTGAGGCTGACAAATTGTACCACAGAATGAGATTTTCTTTATTCTAAACCCTGGATAAAATATGCTAATAATTTCAAATGTTATTCTACTATTATTTTATCTAAGGAAATATATTCTGCATTTATATGAGATAATTCAAATATGTTAATAGAGAAAAAAAAATACACAGTTTTTTTTTTGTGTTAAGATCAAAATCTATCCAGAATTTAACATTCAGCTTAATATTTCAGTTAAACATTAGTTAAAAAGAAGGATACTTTGGTATTTTTGTATGAACATACTTGTTTGCTAACAGAGTATCAGAGAAAAACTCCACAAAGGAGCTAGCCGTGTTCTTTAATTTCATATAAATGTAAAGAACAAATAAAGTGCTAGATTTTTATGCTTTTTAGGACTTACCTGGTGGGCTTTTGTAGCACCTAATCAGGTAAAAATGTTTTTGGGAAATTAGGAGAGGTAAATCTGTTACATGTCGAAGTCAATATGTGGTGGAAAATAACTGAAGAACAGTGCAGCATTCTCAAGGTACTTTACTGCTCCTCTGATACTGAGAATTTCTACCTCTATTTGAAAGATACATCCTTGTTACCTTAATTTTACAGGAAAACATCTCATGGTTTTTTTATGATTATTTATTTTTGTTATTGGTTTGTTTGTTTTAATATGGGTTCTCTTAATATTTTTTTCTTTATCTCACTATATGGTGATCTCTATTATTTATTATATCACTTAAGTGATTATTTTAAGAGCTTACATGGGTTCTTTATTTTTCTTTCTTACTTTGGGGATGATTTCAATGTGTAATTGAAGCATATGACCCAGGACATTGTTAACAACAACTTCTTAAAGCTCCCAAAGCCGCACAGTAATGCTCACACCTTTGCCATCCAAAAAAACCACAAAACAAAACAAAAAAACCAAAACCAAAACCAAAACAAAACAAAACAAACAAAACCAAAAACAACCAAAAAAACCCCCACACCAAATCAAAAAAAAAAAACCACCAATGTTTTATAAAGGACAGAAGATCAAAACTAAACTCCAATAAAATGTAAAAGTGTACAATAATGGGATTTTTTTAATGTGGAAGATATGCAAATCTGTGAAAGTGTGGATGCACATATATTCAGACAAAATTTTCACATATATATCACAATCCTAGGCTCAAATTTAACACATGTAATTGAAATAACAATGGATTTTCACCTGTAAATTTTTGAGAAATTATTGTTATGATTATTGTTATGACTGACATGAATAGACTGACCTTCAGATCAAAGTCACAAGGAAAGAACCCACAAGATTCCTGAGATTGATGTATGGCCTCATTATTGGAGATATGGAAAAATTAGTTGCTGCAACATTTCAGGCAGAGCATTGATTGTGTCTTTCCCATACCCAAGATAGTTCTAGTAGGGAGGCACATTCATGCTGCCACTTTCATTATTCCCCTGCCCTACAACTTGCAAACAAACTAAAGCTGGGAGTTAGGTCTTGGTTTTCTACCCTATTTACAAAATCCAAAGAAACACAAAGTGTGAAACTCAACCTTTTTTATCACATGCACAGACACAAAAAAATAGTGCCAAAGAAGTAGGTATTGTGGCCGGTCCTACAAATAGCTTCATTTAAATGCAGCTATGGTGTGGCTTACTTTTGCTTTGTTATTATAACTTGTAAAGTGATTTGGTAAGAACAGTTTCCTCTGCTATTCACTTCTATCAATGCACTACTGGATTAAGTGATTCTTATCAGCTACTATAGGAACATCACCCAACAGGGGTCACATTTACATGCTCTACTGGAAAAGAACTTTTAGTTGTTAAGTGTTCTAATAGTTCACAACCTGCTGTGAAACATATGTGAAGAGACATTAGCCACCTACATGTACTAGGAATGTAAGAAAGACTGAAAGACTGTTGTACAAACTGGCAAAATAATTGAAATTTTACAAGGAACTTCTCAAGGCAGAAAATTACCTCCTCTTGTAGTGTCACTGAATTTCAACTCCTCATCAGATGGCTCAAAAAATAAAACAGTAAGAGCACAAAGACCAAACCAATCCTATTGAGTACTATATTTTACTGAGTATTGATTATCTCTAGGTGTGGGTTATTTCATTTTTTCAGTTTAAAATATTCAAAGCAGCATTCACTAGCTGATTTGGAATTCTTTCTTCCCAACAAATAGGGGATGGAAAGTTCCTTCTCTGAATAGATAAAATGTCCTTTCAATGAGAAATAATCCAAATTAAAAATAATTCTGCAGTGTTTTGGTAAAATAAACTGGTGAATTCAAGCTCATTTGGAGAGGCACACATATGCTTTAGCCTCTGGTCCTTCCACTAGATAAATTTATTTTGACCTTTGACTGACACCAAATCCTAACCTGGTTGAAGCCTATATTTTGTTGGCTAAAATTTTGTTAACAATAGTAAAGTTACTAGAATAAACTGTGCCAATTTTAACTTGCATGATTTTTCTCAAAGTTTGGTTAGCAAATCTTATGCTATATGTGACCACATATCTTCTTTAAAAGTGTTGTCCATTTAAATCTATGTCACATTAATAAAGTAAGGGTAAACAGAACTTATGGATCCTATTACTGAGTCATTTAAAATGTAAGATGAAGTGTGCATTAAAGTAAACCTAATCTTGGAGCTGTCAATTTGCTTAGTTTTACTGTATATTGTAATGCATTTTAGATGTGCTAACTACAATTAATCATGCATTACATATGTACTATGCAATTATTAGCTCAGCTAAAATTTTTACAAAAAAATTATTTCCATCCAATGTTGATACATTTCAAAATTTAATTTTTATTCAAGTTTTACCATTACATTTTTTTTCTCCAGAATACACTTTGTAAAATTTAATTTTTTAGTTGGTATAGAATGTTTCATTACTGCCAGCATGAGGTAAAAGTTGATGTAAACATCAGAGGTTCAATATCAGGCTTAGCATGAGAGTGTGTGCTTTAGGCAAGCAGCAATGTCTCCTCCTGTCCATACTGAAGCAGACCAAAAGATTCAATGTTGTCTGGCTCTCAGCAAATACACAAAGGAAGAATGGGATATTGCTCTTATGGAATAGGGATAGGGTGAAAAACATTTCCAGAAACTGGTACTTGGTGTATATTTTTGGGTGTATATGACTATAGTGTTTTTTTCACTCATCAAATCGGCAGGTTTTGAAGTCCTTCATTTGATTTTATAGTTGATATAAAAATATGTGTAAACAGCCCAGGTAAAGAGAAATCTTAAAGAAATTATGAGATTTCTGCTGCCTCATCCCCTAGACTTGGGGATTTCAGACATTATTTCAGTGGCAAAACTGAATTTTCCAAGATGTATTTTTTGCATTTTGTTTGTCTTGAGAGACAGGATGAATTAAAGATTTCAAATAGGTTATTGCTCCAGAGTGGTGAATAACTCTTCTGTCTGGTCATAATTAATAATTAGTGGGTTGATTTACACATTTATGTAAATTGGTATAAGGACAGGTTTCACTCAAGTTTGTCATATTACAATAATACGGAAAGAAGAGTTATGCCCACTAGTAGAGTAAAACACTTGTTAAAATGACAGATATGGGTAGATAAATTGCTTGTACATAATCCAAGATGACAGGGCTGAAACTGTCCCCTGAAATAAACTAAGTATCAACAATCTTGAAAATAAAAAGAGTCTGGGAAGATTAGAATCTAAATGAAACCTGGTATAAATCCCAAACAAGGTTGTAAGTATCAAGAATTACATTCTCCCCAGCCATTTTCCCTCTTTAGTGATAACAAAGCTGGTATTGAAGTGGTACCAAAAAACCCACAACAACCTACACTCAGGTAATTTATCTACAGCTTCTCATCTGGATGAAACAGGAAGAGAGAGTATTCTTTCAGACTTGACATTGGGTTAAACAGAGACAATTACCTTCTCATCTTTTATGTCACCTTTATTTAAAAATATTTTGTAACTGTTTTAATTTAAAATCTTTGTAACTTCAGTGCGGAAAGTAATTTTAATTTGCTTTTACTTAAACCTGGCTTCTTGCAAAAAATTATAAAATCTTTGGTAAATACTAAAGCACTATATCTCTTTTGGATGACCTGCAACAGAAAGCCAGAATACAGGAGCATACTGGGACATCTTAGAGCTCCAAAATACTGTCTCAGCTAAGCTTAAGAGCAGCAGTATACACCTACAGCTGCTCCGTGTGATTTGGGAGGCAGTAACGCAGTCTTTTGGAAGAGGTTCTGATGACTTCTGCTAGTCACTATGATACTGGCAGTAGATTATCATCAGCTATTTTAAATTCAGACTCTAGATACTCCTTTTACTTTTAACTGGAAAGACTAAGATTACTTCTGAATAGTTTATTAAGATAGGGAAGTAAATGCAAAAGGATCACTAAACAATGGAAACTGCTATTTATGGATAATCATCACAATGGACTCAAGGTCTTGACATTCTAGCTTGATTTCTTTCTGATTTTATGAAAATACAGAGACAATAATTGTTCAGTACAGAGAACAGTTAATTTTGCCAATGCAGGAAGAATGTCAGGTAAATTTATTGCACTTCCCTTCAAGTTGCTATTGGAAACATTTTGAGTACAGGAGGACAGTTGGTTTTTAAACTATATAGAAAACCCGTATCTTTTAAAGTCACAAAGATCCCATTTGCTCCCTGAGGACATAACAAAAAACCCCAAGAAGCAAAACACTGTTTCTAGTCGGGGCTAAATATCTTACCTGGTTGGTGTCTTGTCTCTTCCTACTTTTTCTCCTGAAACAAAAATCCCTTCAAAAAAAAAGGCAAGATTACAGAGTTTGGTACATGTCTAAAATAGTCATTGTACTGGATAACTTTTTTATAACTATAACAGTATTTTCACTCTTAAGTAATTTGTGTGGGAAATACACATCAACATTTTCAAAATTACTCTGCTATTGGAGTCAGCTGTTAAACACTGAACTAAAACGTATCTTACTTTGAGGATCCTACTGCAGTAATATTTATAAAAATTATGATCTATTTTCTTTTCCCAAGATTTGCCTCAGCTAATAACTTTTGCTTTCAATATTTCCTAATGTGAAAAGTAGACTCTAACATTTGTAAGTTGACCAGACCTTAGACACACGTTAAGGATTGTTTTAATTAATTTCCCCTAGTCCATAAACTACTGTCAATGTTTAACTTTTCATTCCAGCTTTCATGTCCACTGCATTTTACATTTATGTGGCCTTCTAAAAAGACAAAGCAATATTTTATTTGTATTATTATGCTTTTAAGCAATATCACAGAAATTATGGAAAATCAAAGAATAGATTCTTATGTTGGTTGTCTAAGCTTATAGTAAGCTATGCTTTTGGCATCCATAAAAAGTCTTTCAGAGGCCAAAGGGCTATTGAAACTTGCAGAGAAATAAATGCCTGCTTTTTATACACATACACATACACATACACATACACGTACACGTACACATACACATACACATACACATACACATACACATACACATACACATACACTGGTCATCACAAGTCAAGGATCCTTAATTTTTTGTAAAACCTTGAAGACCACATGCTGTAGGATCTATTTTGTGTTAGACAAAGAGTACAGCCACAGATGAAAATTATCTGACACTCCTCTGCTGTGAAGAATCCCTTCTTAGCCAGAGGCATAGGTATTACTGGGTACCAAGGGAAAGGCAGCTCTTTCCTCTGTGTCACCCTGAAAACGGAAAATCAGTCACATCTTCATTCTTAACAGTGTTCTTTTCTCTTCCTTTTCTTCTGTTCCAAGGGAGAGAGAGTTCTCTGCAAAATAGAGAGATTCTCCTTGCAGGGCTGATGGTAACTATTCAGCCCTCAAGGCAAACAGAGGAGGGTCAAAATGACAGGGGGAAAAAAAAAAAAAAAAAAAAAAAAAAAAAAAAAAAAAAAAAAAAAAAAAAAAAAAGAGTCATTACTAAAACCAAGAAAGAAATTGAGAAAATTGCAGTCAGGTCAGCTATGAAAATACATTTCAAGCCGTTTTTGAAAAGGTTAAAAAAATCCAAGATTCTTCACTTTTTCTAGGCAGCATTTATTGGTATGGCTATAGATGACAGTACAATATTAGAATTTGGCTTCCTTTCTTTTCATAACTTGGCTAATTCAACTTGATTGCATTCACTGCTCATTTTCTGTGTCTCATCCTACTTTTCCTCCTGAAAGACTAATGGGTAATATATTTCCCACCTTCTCTTCCCACAATAATCTCTTTTTCTGGCTAAGATGTATATGGGAATGCTACTTACTGTTAAGATGTCAAATACAAGGTAGAAAGAAAAAAGGAGTAATGTGAAAATGCTTTTTTTTTGAAAGTCAAGGAAAGAAAAGAACATATTTTACAGTGAGACAGATGGGGCTTTCTTATGAACGGGACAGGTGGATAGGGGCAATGGTTGTAAGCTCGAACAAGTGCTCTGAAACAAAGAAATTATGCTCCTCCACTAGAGATTTTGATAGTCACAGAAACAGTGACTCCTGTATCTTTCTCTCCTTGGATGTTGTGATTTAGCCCCAGCCAGAAAGTAAGCACCACACAGCCACTCACTCAATATCCCCTGCAACAGTGGGATGAGAGGAGATTTGGAAAGGCAAACGAGAGAGCCCATGAGAAACTCACAGATTATAGTAAAAACAGTTTATACTTTATTAGGATTCACATAGTTGGCCCTAAATCCACCTGAAAAAAAATTATTTATTTTCTATTTGTAGTGAATTTTTTTCAGAAGATGAGACGTAATTCTGGCCTGAATAATTGTGATGGAGAAGATGAATGATGAATAGTGTAGGTCTGTAGCTAAACTGTTGTCATAGAGCTTGAGAGGAACTGTACAGTCAGGTTTATGATGACTTATAACCCTTTTTTTGTCTCTAGCAAATCCATAACCAAACTACATATAATAAAATGTCTAAAAATTACCAAATTTCCAAAGCAAAATAACTTTCATTTTAAGACATCTTTTATTTTGACTTTCATGTTTTTTATTCAAAATTTTGGTTAGATATAATTTAGTTGAATCTATTATTTTTCACAATAACATTCCTACAGAGATTCCACATGACGCTTACCACAATGCTTCTTCTTTCTTCTTTCTTCTTTCTTCTTTCTTCTTTCTTCTTTCTTCTTTCTTCTTTCTTCTTTCTTCTTTCTTCTTCTTTCTTCTTTCTTCTTTCTTCTTTCTTCTTTCTTCTTTCTTCTTTCTTCTTCTTTCTTCATTCTTCTTTTCTTCTTTCTTTCTTTCTTCTTTCTTCTTCTTCTCCTTCTTCTCCTTCTTCTCCTTCTTCTTCTTTTTACCCACAAGTTTAGCAAGTTCACAGACAATACAAAACTTGGAGGAACTACTGACTCCCTTGAAGACAGGGAGGCCCTGCAGAGAGACCTCAGCAAATAAGAGAGATGGGCAATCACCAACTGTATGAAGTTTAACAAGGGCAAGTGCCAGATTCTGACCCTGCAATGGGGCAACCCTGGATGTATGGAGAATGAGATGCTCCAAAACAGTGCCGCAGAAAGGGGCCTGGGGGTTCTGGTCCCTGGCAAGTTGAATCTGAGTCAGCAGTGCCCTGGCAGACAGGAGGGCCAGCCATGTCCTGGGGGCATCAGGCACAGCATCACCAACCGGGCCAGAGAGGAGATTGTCCCACTCTGCTCTGAGCTGGGGCAGCCTCACTTCCAGTGCTGGGGGCAGTTTTGGGCACCAAAGGTAAGAAAGATATTAAGTTGTTAGAGTGTCCAAAGGAGAGCAATGAGAATGGTGAAGTGTTTAGAGGGGAAGCTGTATGAAGAGTGGTGGAGTTCACTTGATCTGTTCTGCCTGGAGAAGAGGAGACTGAGGGCACAACTTACTGCAGTCTGCAAATTCCTGAAATGAAGAGAAGGGGCAGATACTGATCTCTTTTCTGTGACCAATGATAGGACCTGAGGGAATGGCCCGTAGTTGCCTGTAGTTGAGTCAGGGGAGGTTTAGGTTGGATATTAGGAAAAGGCTTTTGACCCAGAGGTTGTTTGGGACCCGGAACAGACCCTGGAACAGAACCCAGGGCAGTGGTCACTGTACAGCCTGACAGAGTTCAAGATGTATTTGGACAACACTCTCAGGGACACAGGGTTCCTGGGGAGGTCCTGTAGGGGTCAAGAGTTGAACTCAATGATCCTCATGGATCCCTTCCAACCCAGCACATTCTGTGATTTTCCTACTTACGCCTTTTTTTTTTTTTTTTTTTTTTCTTTCTTAGAGCAAATAATATCCTGTATGTAAGGCTTTAGACTTTTGGATGTGGAGAAAAATATAGAGACAGGAATGGCAGCGTAGCCTGGAATACTCCTGTCATCCCAATACCAGCGCCACACAGAGGACAATATTCTGTTTGGCCAAAACTTGCCTTTGAACTCCTTTGATGCTTTGAGAAATTTATGGCATCAATTCATAAGCTAGAATTCTAATCAGTAACAACCTAATATTTCACTAATTAGGTAACTTGAAATAAAATTTAAAAAATAAGTAATCGTGTTAATTTTCAGTGTTCCTCCTTAGTTCCTAACTGGCTTTAAAGATAGACTCAGAAAATTATTTTATTACTGATAGCTAAATGAATAAGCTATACAAAAATCATAACTAAGGAATTATTTTTAACTGGTACATTTAGTTTAAAAAAAAAAATCAGTCCAAATTTCTCAAACTTTTTTTAAAAATCAACATTTGATTTTTTTAAGGTAGATTTGAACAGAGTGATTGGGGAAATCTGAGACATTTCAAGAGATGAAAATGTATTTTATAATTGATAAAAGTCTTCTTGCCAATTATGTCATAGTAATAGTGATTTATGTCATAACTTTGGATTATTAATCTTATTTTTATCTCATACATCCCTTTTAAATTCCAAACCTCATTGTACTTTGTAGGTGATTTGGGTAGCCTCACAAAAAATAATGATGGTAACAGATTTCTTTCTGTTTGTTATCTAGTGGATGAATTTCCACTGAAATAATAGATCAAATCTGACAGAAGTAGAACAAAATAGGAAATGTGTTACCTACTGTCCTTGATGATAACAAAAAGTCTAACATACTCTGACTTTAAATTTTGTGATTCAGAATTCCCTGCATACTTCTTAATCAAAATGTCAGTGTTCATAACTGTTATCTTTCAGTTTTATCAAATTTTTGGCATCTAATGCTATTCATACTTTCAGCATTAATTAATGTAAAATTCCATTAGGTCTGTATGCTAATATTAAGTAAATGTAGTGTAACCATTTGATATGTTTACAAGAAGGATTAGTTCTCACTAAAATCAAAGATCTAAATCTAATTATTTTGAAAGATGACAGGAAGATAAGTAAAAGATGAATAAATGTGAAATATGGAGAACAGACAACAAAATACAATACAAAACAGTTTTAGAGTTTTACAGTTATTCTTGTTAGTTGACAAATATTAACATATATGAACTTCTGTAAAAAGCCAGATTAGTAAACATCCATATTGGCATTACAGATGCGTTTAAAACTCAGATTTAATTCAGGTGGCTATTTAGTACCCTCAAAATAGGTAGTTAGAGAAGAAGTTTCTTGTTATATCTGTTTGGAATATGATAAAAGAGTTATTTCATTGATTTTGTGGTTTTGACTTTTCCCTGAAGGGCTTTGTAATCCTCTTCCAAAGCCCGACCTCTATTTCAGAAATCATACAATCTTTATTTCCTCAGGACTTCCAAGAGGAGTTCCTTGTTCAGCAAAGCTATTTTTTTTCCCTGCTTGCTTGATTTGCAACATGAGTTGTCTGCTCCTCTGTCTTTAAAAAGTGGTTCTTCAAAACTGATCGATACTTATGGATTCCCAAGCCCTCATAAACAGATTCCCAGAGAACACTGCTAACTTGCCTGAACAGTTTAATGTTTGCTCTTTTGAGATCTAGGATAGAAAATCTGCTGATTTTTTTCCCCCCTTATAACAAAAATTTTTAAACTCAACCACCTCTTGATCACTGTGGCCAAGACTGCTAACCTACCAGCACATCTCCCAGGAATCCTTCTCTTTTCACAAACAACAAGTTGTGGTGAGCATATTTTCTAGTTGTCTTACTGAATATTTGGGACAATAAATTGTCTTTAATGAATTTCAGGAGTTTTCCAGATTTGCTTATCACAGCAATATAGTATTTCCAGCTGATGTCTTGGAAGTTGAAAACTCCCATGTAGGACAAGGGCTATTTCTTGTAATTGTCTATAGAATACCTCATCAATGCTGTCCTCGTTACTAGTCACAGACAGACACTACATCTGCATTGTTTTGCATCCCTTATCCCTCCTCCAGAGGTCTTCCACCACATAACCCTTAACTGTAGGGGCTGTACAGTCAAAACTCTCCATTGCATATAGTGGAATTCTTCTACTTTTGTCTGCGCTGCCTATCTCTCTTGAACAGCTTGCCATCCCAGTACTCCAAATCATGGGACATATTCTACCCGCTCTCATTAATATCAACAAAATAACAGATTTTTTAACAGAACAACACTTCCAGTCCTTTTTGTGTGAATCTCATATGTGTGAATCTCATGTGCCTTGATGTATACCTGTTTCAGGTGTTCCCTTGGATAAGTATAAATGTTCCAATTAGCATTGTCACCCTGAGGTGATGCCATACCAAACTTTTACTTATCTTTAGCTCTCCTGATGTTATTTATGTCCCCACTAAATTGTTGTTCTCAGTCCTACTAAATTGTTGTTCTCAGTCCTAGTAGCTTACAAGCAAAAAGACGTTTACCCCATTGGGACAGGTGAATCCCTTCAGGCTCCAGAACACTTTGCACATGAAAGTCTCTTCTATCAATATAAAAATCAAATTTCTGGAAGAGGCACAAGTTCTGGGTTTTGATGTACATCTTCCAGTGTATCTCACAATTAATGGGATGATAAAGGAGAACATCACCTGTGCTCCTGAATAATTTTTCCCAGGGCTCTGGAATCTCTTTTGGTTGACCTTCAATTTCTTATTGCAATGTAATTTGTACCAATTCAACAGAGAAAGAGTGTGTCATAATCAAAAGACTGTATTGTGCAAATCAGTTGTCTGGTGACAACCTTGATTTGGGTTCCAGGGAAAAAGAAGAATTCCATGAAAAGGTAGCCTCGCTTGCAGGTGGATGCCTCCATTCTGTTCAGGTGGTAGCCACCTATGACTATAATATGACCTTTCTTCTTAGTGCTAGTCTTAATGCAGCTCTTGGCAAAAGAGGCTGGTTAATCCAGCCTTGGTAAAAGTACTTACACAGATTCTTCCTTTTCTAGCTTGTTATGACTTTCCTTGACCATTCACAGAGCTGAATACAAATTCTGTTGTTATGGTTTTAATTTAATAAAACCGGGCAGAAACACCAATTAATGTAGGGGTTCTAGTATTTTTTCTCTTTTTGTGAGAGGAAGAGATTAGGGGGAAAAAAAACTAAAGCAGGCGTAACCTTAAAAATGAACAAAAATAGTTTTATTAACATACACTAAAAGAATGAAAGAAAAAAAAAGTTGAGAAAAAAAGAAAACTTAAACTAAAACAGAATGACACTTTAAAACATGCTTCTTTCCTCTTACAAGCTATTAACTTTCTTATTGAACAACATAGAAAGACACAATTTAGGATTTTCAGTCTGTTTCACTATTTAGATATAATCACTCATTACTTTAGGAGAAGAGTCTCTCTAAGATTGTTTATGAAGACGTTTGCCACAAGACAAAATAGTCCAGTGCTCCCAATGTCACACATCTGCTGCCGCCCGGAGTTTTTGCAGACTGTGATATTCTATCAGCAAAATTTCTCAGTGTATCTGGGGTACTATTTATGAATACTTCTAGTCTAAAATTATCTTTGTCTCAAAGGCTGAGACCTCCTTTTAACGCAGGAGTGGGGTCTTTAAAGTTCCCAAATAAATCTCAATTACATCAGTCCTTAATTTTGATTGGAAAAGCATTCTACCCAATGATACTAAGATGCTACAAAGAACAGTTCATTTCTCCATAATTTACCTTAGAGAAGTCCGGTTAAAAATGTCCACTTCTTCAATCCTATTCCAATACTACTAGTTCTTTCACTTCTAATCTAACTGACTTCATCCAGTGTCTGTTTCTATGTACCTTCTCTTTTTCTTTCTTCTTTCTCTCAAGGAAGAATTGTGCTTTAAAAGTTCCATGTTGCTAGGGAAAGGTTATACATCTGCCCGGGCCTGCAAGAGCCACATGCAAGCACTGAGGCTGCAGGGGCTGAAGGAAATCCAAAGCTGTGCTGATGGAAGAAGCTGGTAGATGTCCTTTTTTCCACCCCTCGGTCTCATCCAGGGTGGCTCAGCTCGGAGTTGTTATGAAGCTGCAGGCTTTGTATCTCCTCTGCCAGCGGCGATTAAGCTGGGCCATGTTTTGACCCTTTCTGCCGCGGTCATGCATCTGCTGCACATGGCCAGCACTGCTGAGCTGCAGCTGCCTCTCTCCCCTGCTGGCAAGCAGAGGAAAGGGGCTCAGCCGGCCCAGGCTGCTCTCTGTGAGGGCAGCGTCCCTCAGAGGCCCGGCTGAGCCTGGCCTGGACACGCAGAGGGGCAGCAGGGCCTGACCCGGGCACGCCCCCTGCCCACGATGTTACCTCATGGCTGATTTCCAAAGCAAGAGAGCGTGATCAGCAGCAGATTAGTTTTAAATGTCCCTTCCAAAGTCGCATCGACATTTTCCATTAGTCAACCTAGCTGACAATATCCCGGTGAGCTTTTTGATACTTGTGTGTATCAGAAATGTCAGACCATGTTTCCATTGATCTAACTCCTTCTCAGACTGCCCTCCTTCTCCCAAAGCTCAGTGACCAAGTAGAACAGTTCATCTACCTGAGTGTACCTCCCAAAGGCATTCCTGTTACCTCCCAAATGCATTCCTGTTATTATCCATCTCCAGGCACACCCTGCAACCTGAAACCTAGGTGGTTGCATGCCCTGACAGATGGGTTTTTTTTATGTCTATATTGGTTCTAGAAGCTCTGGAGAAGCAGAGGACTCTTTTTTGGGGGTTTTTTGGGGGGTTTTTTGGGGGTTTTTTTTTGTGATCATCATGTTGCCACATGCCTGCCTGCTGGGAGATGTATGCATCTATTAAAATTAACTGTACTGATTTTTTAATCCTGTTTAAATAACATTAACTAATCAATGCAGGCTGAGTCTCTTGCTGGCTTGAACAATAAATAAGTCTGTTCTGACCAGCTCAGAGAAGAATGTTTGTTTACCTCTCCATATACTTATGTATTCCTCATATTACTGCCACTGCCACCACTGCTGCTCCTCACACTCCTCCAGTACAGCATTCCTTGCAGTTCAGTGAAGCATCATGTGAAAAGAACTTTAAAATACATGTTTTAGTGGATTAAGATGACAAATTTTAGGATTATTCCATGGCTTGAAATATCTGTGATAAAAGGCATTATATAAAATTTCAAAGGTTTTGATATCAATTAACAAAGGGTGCAATTATTTTAAACATATGCCATTACTTGCTGCTGAGTAAGAACGTCAAACAAGATTTATATTCCAGAATATGTGATATTGTTTCTGAGATGACTTTTCCTGTTTTTATTTTAAAAAGAATAAATGCAAAGAAAAGTCAATTTTTGGCTGCCATCTTTTGTGAAAAGATGAGACCACTCATTATAAGAAAGGCAGCATGAACCATAAGCTCTTTCCTTGACTGCCTTTTTTCAAATTGTGAAGAGATGATTTCTGGTCAGAGTATGAAAAAACTACTTTTAGGAAAAAAGCAGACAACAGAAGGCATAATACATAAATTTATAAGTTTGGAAATAGTCCGATTCTCCTAAGACAATTATTTTTTGCATCTTTAATGCAGAGGTTTTAATGTCAAATTTAAGAAGGTTTCCTGTTTAAAAAAAAAAAAAAAAAAAATTGCTAGGACAGGCTAGTTCTTATCCATGACTCCCATGGGTTTTGGAGACTATTGGGTAGAGTTTGGGTTGCCCCTATTCAATTTTTATTTGCTATTTTCTGCTGAAGTATTTTCTTTTAAAAAACTGCATTGTATTTACACTGTGATTTAAAGGCATAAGGAGGCATTTCTGATTGTTGCATAAGAAGCAAGGTGTTATTGTTGCAACTCACTGTCTTTCTGCTTTCAGACATGTTTGAAGAACAGTCTGTAGAAGTGTGAGGATGGGTATTTTAACAGCAATCTATGTCATGTCTTTATTATTACTGCTGAGCTGCTTGTATTGCACTGCCCATGAAGCAAAGGAAACAGCTCATCACATAGTACTATGATAAAGACTTGCAACAATTAACAGAAAGCAGGACAGAAATGTATGAGCAAGACACAATTTTTTGTAATGCAGCCCAGCAAGAAAAGGTGCCAGAAAATTACTGCATGATGTGACATTAGCTTCCACCTTTCATAACACATGAGTTTGCATATCTCTCTGGCATCTCCCCTTGCACTGCACTCCCTTTTGATCAATCATACAGGCAAAGAGATCGATTAGATATGCAAACTGGAGCTAGAAAAAGAAAGCAAGAACTGCCAGTAGACTAACAACATGTTCTAATTAACGTTTTACTAATTCAAAGATGTGACTGTGGGCAAGCTTCCAAGGTCCATAGGTGTTGCAGCTTGTGGCAAGATTTTTGTCACTTAGGACCTTGTTCTTGCTGCCCATCAATCTCTTAGACTCTTTCTGTTCGGTTTTCTTCTTAGATTGATCAAAATTGTATTAGACAGAACAGACTGCTGTGTATGTAGTTTAAAAATATATCTGTAAGATAATCTTCACAGACATTTTAGATTGAATCAGTAATTTTTTTGTGCCAATATATCCATTATTACAGACTACTCTAATTTCATCTTTCAGGAAAACTGAAACTGAACTCTTGCAAAACACCACTATATAGTAATCCAGCAAGAAGCCAATGTATAAACTCAGGTTTCTTTCTGAAGGGATAAACTCTCTATATAAGCTGTACTATATGCATTGTATAATTCCCTTAATTTTTTTAGGTTCTACAACTGTGAGCTGTCAAAAAACAAATAAATAGCAAAGAAACCCCAAAAAATCAATCAATCAATCAATCAATCAAACAAACAAACAAACAAACAAGCAAACCCACAAGCAAACAAACCAACTGCCACAAAAATATGAGTGCAACTAGCAAATTACAATCATTAGTATAGGAAAGATATGATCTTTCCTTATATTGTACCCCATAAGCTTTGAAACTTGTTGGGTTTTGGTGTTTTTTTCTGCAATGGTCTCCAAAAGAGCAAAAGCTGTAGCTAATAAAAGTGTACCAATACAAACAGAACCCTCCAATAAAGATGCATCTGTTCAGACCCCTTCCTGTAAACACTGCTGTCAGTAGTACCAAGGGACAATGCAAGACGCATGCCTGCAGGGTGAATAGGTGAATGATCTCCTGTCTGGTGGTCGAGCTTAAGGGGGAAGTAGAAATACAAGGGAGTATTAGGGAAAGTGAAAGAGAAATAGACTGGAAGAGTTTCACTCTTCCATTCCTGAGAGAAGCCCACCAGGAGTCAGAGAACTCCCATGCCTCCTATGATCAGGCAGTAGGAGGAGACTTAGCTGATGAAGGGTAGTAGAAATGAGTCCCTCCTCAGGGAGATAATGAAAATTCGTCCCAACGCCTCATCACCTACCCAGGTGTCACTTCAGAAGAGTTATGAGGCCCTGGACCCAGAGGCTCATCCAGATGACATCAAAGAAAATAACCTGCCTGGAGAGCACCCCAATTACCCTTCATCTATCAGACAGATCACGGCTTCTAGCATTAAAAAGAAAAGAAGGGTAATCATAGTAGGTGACTCCCTTCTGAGAGGAACACAGGGCCCCATATGTCAACCAAATCCACCCAACAGGGATGTCTGCTGCCTCCCTGGGGCCTGGGTATAGGATGTCACCAGGAGCCTCCCTAGTTTGATTCAGCCCTCTGATTATTACCCAGGACTGCTACTCCAGGCTGGCAGTGACGAGACTGAAAAGAAGAGCACCACAGCAATTAAAAGGAACTTCAGGGCTCTGGGCCAAGTGCTTGATGGGGCAGAAGCACAGGAGGTGTTCTGCTCAGTCCCTTCAGTGGCAGGAACAAATAATGAAAGGAGCATTGATAGAGCCAACACTATCAACAAGTGGCTTAAAGGCTGGGGCTACCAGCAGAATTCTGGGTTTTTTATTCACAGGGCAACTTTCATAGCACCTGATCTGCTAGAGCCAGATGGGCTCCATCTATCTATTAAGAGCTAGCCCACAGGACTCTAGCCCATGAACTGATGGAACTCATTTGGAGGGGTTTAAAGTAGGTTCAGACGAGGAGAGGGATGCAACTAGGCTTTCCAGAAACAAGCCCAAGGCTGATAAGCCAGAGTCAGGAGTAAAATCAGCACACCAGCTGAAGTGCGTGTACACTAATGCACACAGCGTGGGTAACAAACAAGAGGAGCTGGAAGCCATGGTACAGCAAGAGAGTTCTGACATAGTCTCTCCATAACCGAAATGTGGTGGCATGACTCACATAATTGGAGTATTGCACTTGATGGCTACAAGCTCTTCAGAAGAGACAGGAGAGGAAGAAGAGGTGCAGGGGTAGCTCTTTATATTAGGGAAGTTCTTGACTCCATGGAAATTGAGGTTAATGATGAAAAAGTCAATTGCCTATGTGCAAGAACCAGGGGGAAGGCTGATAAGGCTGACATCCTGGCGGGAATCTGCTATAAACCACCCAGCCAGGAAGAAAAGGTGTATGACTTAATCCACAAGCAGCTGGAGGATGTTTCAAGATTGCCAGCCCTTGTAGACCTGCTGAGCTACTTAGATGCCCATGCATCTGTGGGATGAGATGGGATCCATCCTAGGCCAATGAAGCAGCTGGCAGATGAGCTTGCAAAGCCACTCTCCCTCATTTACCAAAAGTCCTGGCTCACTGGGGAGGTCCCAGATGACTGGAAGCTGGCCAATGTGATGCCTGTTCACAAGAAGGACTGGAAGGAGGACCTGGGAAACTACAGGCCTGTGAATCAGACCTTGATGCCCAGGAAGGTTATGGAACAGATAATCTTGAGTGCCTTCACATGGCACCTGCAGGATGGCCAGGGGATCAGACCCAGCCAGCATGGGTTTAGGAGTGGCAGGTACTGCCTGGCCAACCTGATCTCCTTTTATGACCAGGTGACCTACCTGGTGGAAAGGCTGTGGATGTTGTCTACCTGGACTAAAGCAAGGCCTTTGACACTGTCTCCCACAGGATACTCCTGGAAAATCTGGCAGCCCATGGCTTGGACAGGAGCACTCTTTTCTGGGTTAGGAACTGGCTGGATGGCTGGGCCCAGAGAGTGGTGGTGAACGGTGCTGCATCCAGCTGGCAGCCAGTCAGTAGTGGTGTTCCTCAGGGATCTGTGATGGGGCCAGCCCTGTTCAATATCTTCACTGATAATCTGGATGAGGGGATTGAGTCCTACATCAGTAAATTTGTGGGTGACATCAAGCTGGGAGCGTATGTTGATCTGTTGGAGAGTAGGACTCTGCAGAGGGACCTGGAAAGACTGGATAGATGGTCTGAGTCCAACAAGGTGAAGTTTAACAAGTCCAACTGCCGAGTCCTGCACTTTGGCCACAATAACCCCCAGCAATGTATAGACTGGGGACAGAGTGACTGGGCAGTGCCCAGGCAGAAATAGATCTGAGGGTACTGGTTGGCAGCCTACTGAACATGAGCCAGCAGAGTGCCCTGCTGGCTGAGGCCGCCAATGGCATCCTGGCCTGTATCAGGAATAGTGTGGCCAGCAGGAGCAGGAGCAGGGAGGTCATTCTTCCCCTGTACTCGGCACTGGTCAGGCCACACCTTGAGCGCTGTGTCAAGTTGTGGGCCCCTCAATTTAGGAAGGATGTTGAGATGCTTGAGTGCATCCAGGGGGCAACAAGGCTGGTGAGGAGTTTGGAACACAAACCCTGTGAGGAAAGACTGAGGGAGCTGGGGTTGTTTAGTCTGGAGAAAAGGAGTCTCAGAGGTGACCTTATCACTCTCTACAGCTTCCTGAAAGGTGGTTGTAATCATGTAGGGTTTGGCCTGTTCTCTCAGGCAACCACTGAGAGAACGAGAGGATATAGTTTTAAGCTTAACCAGGGGAAGCTTAGGTTAGACACAAGGAAAAACATCTTTGTTGAAAGAGTGATTGGGTAATAGAATCATCTGTCCAAGGTGGTGGTGGAATCACTGTCCCTGGACATGTTTAAAAAGACACTGGATGTGGCACTCAGTGCCATGATTTAGTTGATGAGGTGGTGTTAGGTCATAGGTTGACTTGATGATGTCCAAGGTCTTTTCCAACCTAGTTCATTCTGTGATTCTGTAATTGAGTTGTTCATCCTACTGGTCCTGTCATCTAGCAATGGGTATGATCTAATCCACAATTTTCCTGGAGAAATAAAGCAAAATTTTACTGAAATGAAGTATCATCAGTCGACATAGGATGAACAAGACATTTTACAAAACTGATAGCCCAGTGAACTTGCTGCAAAGATGAAGGAAATACCATGCTTTATCCTAATATTGTTGAATTGTGACTTATATACTGACTAGTATGATATAAATAATATTCAACAAATAATGAATTTAGTTTTCTGCTTGTAAAGTACTGGACAGTTAGCCTAATTTATGCAGATCTATTTGCTCATGAAAAAAATAATTGAAGAAAGATGAGAAAATGACAGTTTGAGTTTGATTTAAAATCTCTGGTGGTAATAGCTGGTGTTTAAAAATTTACCCTAAGAGTAATAATACAAGGTTTTTTAGTCTTGACTTGGTTTTGTCTCGGTGTATTGAGTCTGACTGAGGTAAAGTTCACAGCACTTTCAGTGCTATGCTTTGCATTGGTAGCTGGAAGGGTGTTGGTAACAGACCAGTGTTTTGTCTAAGGCTGAGCAGTGCTGTCCCTCTGACATTCCTTCCCCCACCAAAGGTGATGGGAGTCAGCAAGATTCTGGGAGGGGACACAACCTGGCCAGCTGAACCAAATTAGCCAAAGGGATATTCCATACTATATAATGTCAGCTCATATATATAAACTAAAGGAGAGAGGAGGCAGGGGGAAGATTTGTGAGTTTTTCAGCATTTGCCTTCTGGAGCAACTGTTATGCAAGCTGAAGCCTGGCTTCCTTCGAAGTGTCTGAACTTTGCTGCTGATGGGAAGCAGAGACTGAATTTTTTTTCTCTTTAGCTCATTGCATCCAGATCTCTGCTTCTTTCTTTTACTGCAATAAAGCCACATTATCTCTCCCTGATGGTTTTTCTCTGTCTTATTCTCTGCTCTGTCCAATTGGGAAAGGGAGTGATAGAGCAACTTAGATGCCAGTGGGCATCTGGTGCCCAGCCCGGGTCAACCTGCTACTATTGGTTTTGGTATTGTCCCCCTGCACCCCATCTTCCAGTGACTACTTACAACTATTCAATGTTGAACACATCTATTTCTGGCTGACTAAAAAACATTTGACATCAAATTCATATATTTGACTGGAACAAACAAACCAATTAAAAGTCTTTTAAATTCACAATTGCTATTCCTTGTACATGTAATGAAATGAAAACAGTCTAAATGTACTCCAACAGCTCTCAATTTTTCCCTCAATATCCTAATATGTTATCCTATGAAAAAATACTAATGCTAACCTAACCTTCTAAGATATTTCATATCTACCTGTCCATAGGTTACTGAAAGTTCATGAAGAAACATGTATTGGGAAGATTATTGAGTTTTCATTCTCTGTTTCTTTAGCAAATTTAGTTTTGGAGGAAATACTCTTCTAAATCAACTATTTTAACAAGTACATTATCTTTTAGGAATAAGAGTACTTGGTTTTCTTTTACATATGGTAGAATGCCACTAAAACATTCTTGGGAAGTGTTGCTGTTTAAAGTCTTATTGGTGAAATAGGTCACATGACTCAAAAAAGAAAGGAATCTTCTTTGACTATGTAGATAAGTTACCAGATTGTGCTTTCTCTCATCTTCTCTTACCAATATCTCTTAAATAATTTATGTAAGAGTATACTATCTGAAAAAATATCCAATTTGTTTTCTAAAATTAAAAGCAAATAGTAAATAATAATTGTTTACTATTGTCTCTGATTCAAATATCAAACCTGCTGACTATACCAGTACAACAAGAGAAGGTTGTTGAGCCTGGAAGGAGAATGAGTAGAAAAAAATGTGCAGAATGAAAGTCTTTGGAATAACGCTTGATTTTTGGAAACCAAAGCAGAATGACAATATGTATAATTTCATAGATCCTACTTCTATCCATCTTCAAATCACACACTTATGTAAGAACGGCAGTCATACTATTTTAAAACAAAGGAAATGCAAATGTGCACAGGAGATAAGACAGAAGGCTCTTTCTAAAGAAGGAGCCAATGTTTCTGTTCAACTGACAAGTGTATATTTCTGAAGTATACCGGGCCATACAAGGGAACCTTTGAGAACAAAAGAATGTATGGCGGCATAGAAGGGGGAGGAATGTTGATTTGCAAGTGCTCAATCAATCTATGAAAAGTGCTGTTGGAGTACTTTTTGCATACATTATTTTCTATCAGCTGAAGTCCCTCAGCAAATGTTTTTTTTTTTCATGTCATTCTACAGACCTTTCACTTTTAGCCAGTGAAGACTTGATGAAATTTTATTGCACCATAGATGATATAATCCATCTGGGGGATCTGGCCCAAACAGAAGTTTGAGCATACAAAACATTTGCACAATAAATCCCATGTCTCAGGCTTGTGGACTTCTATCGGAAAACACTTTGTAACATCATGTTTAGAGAGCTTTATAGACAGAATTATTATATTTTTCCACAGGAAGCAGACATTTTTCACACAAACAAGAATTATTCTGCTGAAAACCAGTTTTCTGTCAAAACAATTTTAGCTGAAAACTTTGAGCCATCTGTTTCTCATCATCACAGTGAGAAGAATTTGGAGGTAGCTTGGTACACTGTACAGGCAATTGCAAGCAATTTTGCTCAAACCAGCCAGTACAGACCAACTAATAAAAATGAAGTGTTGGATGTTCAGTAGCACTCAATCAACTTATAACTAACTCCATATTTTAAATAAGTTGACTAGCCACAGTAAATTACATTTTCTTAGTTTCTATCAGTACTAGAAAGAAACTCAGATGTTTGTCATTCATCTGTCCACTTGACAGTGTTAATGGATGAGGGGAAGTGGGGGTTATGCTATGTGCAGTGGGTACATCTGTTCCAGTAACTAAACTATGGTCTATGCAGTAAATAAGGTGATCTGAACAGGACGTACCATCTGTGTTCCTTACAGATTGATTCCTTATTATTTTATTGCACTCTAATATGTCTCCTAAAAAGTAGGACTTTTTCTCTTTATGAAATATCTCACTTGCATATATTGTAAACATAGCAATGCTCAATGAAAATTATATCAAATGTTTCTCCTTGAATAGTTTGGGAAAAATGGAACTTTTCTCCAAAAACCCGATTTGAAGAATTTAAAAGGGAAAAAAGTAGTATTGGAAAATATGCTTGGTAATTAAATAGAATAAAGCTGGTTTTCTGTATCAAATGTTAGCTCTTATAATTCTAACTGTGGATATATATATTCTTGAAAGGATTTTTTAACATTTTTGAAAGTAGGATAAGTATGGATCAATAAACATTTTTGAATACTTGAATAATTTTTCAGTTTGATCAGTCCAACAAACTCCCTATATAGCCAGTTGCATTGTTGTCTAACTCCTTGTCAGAAAGATTTATCTAAATCTTAAAGAAAATATTTGTTATCAAATAAGTTGACTTCTATGTGGATGGAAGACCTATTTTGACTATGCTAACAAGACAAATCCTTCCTGAAATCAAAAATAAGACAATGTCCATATGGATGACTAAAATGATGATTTAAAAGTATGAAAAATGGCCACACAATGTAGATAAGGAAAATTAAAGAAAAGTCAGACCAACCAACCAAAAAACCCCAATAGAATCCAAACCACCTAAAATGGCTTTGCAAATCCTGGCTAAAGTGGATTGCTAAAACAACTGTAATGTAAATACCTAAATTTGGATTTAATAATAGGGCAAGTGAGACAGTGAGGTGACAGCAGTAAAGAGTAACAATCTAGCAGACAAAGGACAGTGAAAAAGGATATTTAAAGTGACATAAATTATCAGTGGTCCCTGCTTAGAAGCCATTCACCTGACCAACGCATTTCGAAGGACAAGCCCTTTGTGTTGCAGTGTCCTTCACTGAGCAGTGACTCCGTCCACCCAAGCTAACCCAACACTGCGATCAGGCAGGGAACACTCCTCTGGATCCTGGGAACCAGAGGAGCGGCTAAGGGGACTTTCCCCTTGCCATGGGAGAGATGACACTGAAGGAGTCAGACTCAGCTGGAAGACAAATTCCAAGTTGCTTATTCAGTCCCAGCTGGGACACCTGAATCTCAGCAGAGTGCCTGGGGCAGTGAGCTCCGGGCAGTGAGCTCCGGGCTTAAATGCAGGGGAGGGACTAAGGGAGGAGACAAACCAACATCCAGTGAGGGGCAAGGTGGAAGTGGAACAGGGTTGGAGGGACATTGAAAGAAACCAATGAGAACATAAAGGGAGGAACCTCCTCAGCTCCTGCCCTCTCACTCAATGTCCTTACCTGAACTGTCTAGAAGCAGGGAGAAACAATCAAATGACTGGCAGGGCCCGCAGGAGGGGACTGGGAGGATTGACAAGGAAGAGGAGAAGGGACAAATCTTGGAATATAAAATTTCCTCAGAAGAACAGGGGAGTGCAGAACAAACCATTATTACGAAAATAAATAACATAAAATACAATATGAAAATAAATAACACAGAGCACAACGCAACACCTTTGTTTACAGCGTACTCATGTATGACTTCCCCTTGGAGTAACAGGAGCATGGGATTTCTTAATTCTCTATCATTTTGATAACATAGCATAGCACAACTGGAGTAACAATTCCATTTCTTCCCTGTTCCCTGTAACCGCTACTCTGAGTCTATGTACCTTTAGTGGAAAGAACAATATTTACATTCTTTGCAGAAAAACTTCCAGAAATAAAAATCAATTATATTTCTATATTGAAAATAATGTGACTCTGACACCTTTTACAAGCTTTCCTATTTTTGAGGATTTTTTTTAAACTTTTTATTATTATTTTTTTTAACTTAGTTCAATGTTTCCTCACAACATATATACAATGTTCTTTTTATATGTGTCTCGTTTCTTTGGACCTAAGTATGAGCAACACTAAGCTACAGCATTCAAATACAGCACTGCAACTCCAGTCCTGCTGTATTGAATTAGGTAAACAAAAATAAAAGGGAAAATAATCCCCTTAAAAGGATAGTGTTTCATAAATATTATGTCTTTACTCAGCTTCCTTGGGCTACTGCCTGCTAGACTCTTCCCATCATAGGTTTTGATTTCTGATTTTGGGTCTGCTCTGACAATAATCAGAGATTTGCAGTATATATATGATAGTGAAACTTGTTTATTCTGCAACACCACCAGAAAAGTGCCTTCAGTCTTTGGTCTACTATGGCTCCTGTTCCTAAATACACTTATTTAGTGCTTTGCTACCCAGCTGTTCTACTTTTTGGTTTTTTGATTCTCTTCTGAGATGAGTTTTGAACTTGTCCTGAATTAAGTTCTTCACTTTTAATCTCAGTTCACTTCTTGAGTGGAAAGCAAAGTGCATACTGGTGGAATCCTATGAAATACCCTTCTTTGTACTCGATCTTTGAAAATCATATGTTGACTAAATTATTAATGAATTCCATTATTTTATCATGATCTTTCCCTTGTCCGTGTAGAAAAAAATGTGCTCAGTGTCTTGCTAATTCAAGATAGACCAGATCTATCCTTAGCTGGGTTTAGATGTTAATGGGGTTTACTGCAAGACTTTGTGATACTTTGGGATGGATGTTTCTTTTCTTGAAAATATGCAAAACCACATATGAAATTATGTTTTTCGTCTTTGGAGCACATTAAATCCAGCTTGGGATATTTTAGTCCTTTTATTTTACTGAAGTGAATATTAAAATAGTCAGGATTGATCAGTTAGTGCAGAGGTGGACCCACATTTCAAAAGGGGTAAGATTGCAGAAAAAACAGTGATTTGGATGTTCAGACAAGGAGAAAGAAGAGTGTTTAGGCTAACTCTCTCTCTGTCAGTATGCAGTGCATTCTTCAAGACTTTTGTATGAGGAATTGATGATCCAAATCCTTGGCTTCTTCTTGTGTATACAGGTGCACAATGAGCAGACTGTGTCAACTTACCAGCCAGGTAGGGAAGAGTATCCTGATTGTTCAAGTGTGTGTGTTCCTCCATATAACAGGTAGTATACGACCACTCTATTGAATGGTAGAATTAAGCAGTGTACACATAAGCAGCACATAGTTGAGCAATATACATTAATTGGATGTGTACTTCACTACAAAACTATATTGTATTGGGGCATACTGTGGCTTGTCTCTCTCACGGTGCTCCCAGCTCCATTCTTGCCCCGGCTAGCTTGAGAGACAAACTGCAGCTAGGAGTTTCCTCAGGGTCCCAAAAGCCAGGAGGCGGCCGAGAACCTTTCCCTTAGCATGAGAGAGAGAGACCCTGTCAATGGCAGAGGAAGGAAGCCTGCGCTTGCTCCAGGGAGTGAAACCAGGGCTTTATTCAGTCTTTCTTCTGTGGTGCTGCCCCAGACCTAGGCTTGGGTCACAAGCCCCGTCCCACTGCCCAAACCAAGAGGCCTGGCCACTCGTGGCTTTGGCTTATATCCAGGGAAGGGGCTAAAGGTGGGAACAAGCCAATACTAAATCAGGGATAAGGTGGGAGTGGAACAGGGTTAGATTACATTCCAGGAAGGGGGCTCAGGGAAGGGCAGGGACAAACTTCGAGATATTACATTTTCCACGGGAACAGGGGTTACAGAACAAACCATTATAAAACCCAAAATAAAAATGAAATACAATATGAAACCAAATAACACACAGCAACAGGCGTACTATCCAAGGATATCTTCAAAACTAAGTCCACATAGATATGCTGGTGATTAGCGAATGATGTTTCTGTGTCGTGAGAAAAACTCTATAGGCTTACAAAAAAACAGAGCTGGTGGATCTCATTATGAATGGTAACTCTGCACAGCATATCAGGGTCTGTCAGGAGGGGCTCATCTGATATTGCAGCAGTCATCACTCACAGAAGAAGAAGGCACTTGAGATTGTTTCCTATAACTTTCATCCTAGCTAGTTAGCTAGGTTTGAGTATCTTGTCCTTCTTACTAAGAAACCAAAATAATTGATGGTGCCTCTGTGCAAAACAGCCTCTCAAAGACTTGTGAAAGAATGTTCTCTTCACAACACCTTTCCACCTTCCTTGGGTAAAAACCATATGTTACAGGAGGCTTTCTTAAAATCCTATTACCAAGTTGAATTTAATTAAAATCTAAAATACATTCCATAGTAATGAGAATAATATATGCACTGTGCAAATTTCAAGACCTCAGTTTAACAACAATTTAACAACATCAGTTATGACATGCTGATGAAAGAGATGGTATTTGCAGATCATGCTTTCAGTTCCTCATGGTCAAGGAATGTTTGTTTCCTAGGAATCTGTAATAGCACTTTGATGAAGCAGTGGTGCTGATATAGCCTGAGAGATATAAATTGAAGCATAGATGTGAAGACCAAGTGAGGTTTTTGTCATAGGCATTAGAGGCTAGAACACAGAAAACTCAGCTCAATAAAGCCAGGAATGCCACAAGTGTTATTTATGGTCTAAACTGTGCTGAAATATTTTGTACAACTAAACATCACATGTTGGCACTTTAACTGCAGCTAGTTCTTAGTATGCCAACACAAAATATTTTTGTGGTCCTCTTATATCATTAGATAAAAGTGAGCAGAAGATACTCCATTTGGCTCTTCCCATTCAAAAGTTTTGTTTCTTCTGTGTATTCCCCTTTTTGGCTAAAAAGTTACAGGCAGGAGAAAACATAACATACCCCAATTCATCCTCAAAATTCTGTGTGTGATAGATTAAAACACAGTTTGCAACAAATGTTCTAAAATTCTTCAATGAAGAGTTTTAATCTGAACTAAAAAACATTAAAGAAGCTACAGGATTGACGGTATAATTTGTGAGAGACATCTGTGTTTCCTGTTGCAGTTTAAAGTACGTTACTTTCCCTGATAAATAGATTAATATGTGTGCAAGAACAAGCTCAGGGAGGGAAGATCATGATAATACCAGACACTGTGCAACAAATAAATAACTTGTGGATGAGGAGTAAATATTGAGCTTTCAAGCATCATGTGTAAAGCATGCCTAGTGGTACCAGTGAATATTTGAAAATTAATAGGGACGTCATGTCTTTTGATGAAACTAGACTGGCATGATCTATTAAGGAGTTTGAAAATATCAGAAAAATATTAATATTCACATTAATGAAATAAATAACTCCCCAAATTTTAGCTAAAGATGGCTTCTCTCCTTATTTGATGGGTTGTTTTCTTACAGAAAACCTCAAAGTTTTTTGTTTTATTTTATTTGCCACCAGCGCTGCACACAGAACTGGGATACTTACAGTGACCATCTCTCTGCTGCTGTCTTGAAGACTTGGGAATTTTATTTGTGATTGATGTTTTTCCTTTCCTATTTCCAGGCTCTGTCCCATCTCAGGCTGGTATTGGGACCTTTCCAGAACTCTGCCTATAATCAGCCCTGCCATGCTTCATTTGCATCTGTTCACGAGACTTTTTCAATGGTCCTTTCCTTCCTTCCTTCCTTCCTTCCTTCCTTCCTTCCTTCCTTCCTTCCTGCCTTCCTGCCTTCCTGCCTTCCTGCCTTCCTGCCTTCCTTCCTGCCTTCCTTCCTGCCTTCCTTCCTGCCTGCCTTCCTGCCTTCCTTCCTGCCTTCCTTCCTGCCTTCCTGCCTTCCTTCCTGCCTGCCTTCCTGCCTTCCTTCCTGCCTTCCTTCCTGCCTTCCTGCCTTCCTGTCTTCCTTCCTGCCTGCCTTCCTGCCTTCCTTCCTGCCTTCCTTCCTGCCTTCCTGCCTTCCTGCCTTCCTTCCTGCCTGCCTTCCTGCCTTCCTTCCTGCCTTCCTTCCTGCCTTCCTGCCTTCCTGCTTTCCTTCCTTCCTGCCTTCCTTCCTTCCTTCCTTCCTTCCTTCCTTCCTTCCTTCCTTCCTTCCTGCCTTCCCTCCTGCCTTCCCGCCTTCCTGCCTTCCCGCCTTCCCTCCTTCCCTCCTCCCTTCCTCCCTCCCCTGTTATAAGTTAACACAGTTTGGCTTTTAGTTAGAAGAAAATGGAATATTGCCCTGTCAGGACCTTGGAATTGTTTTAGAAATGACAGGGACCTATCAGAAGCCAATTCTTAGCTATTGGCATATGGTTTGACCACCGAGAAAGCTGAATGGGACTTTTGGTAATACCCATATAAAGCTGAGACTGTGTTTGAGCCGGTCCTTTTCCTTCCAGCCAGTGGAGCAGGTAACTCCAGCCAGTGGAGCAGGTAACACCAGCCGTGCAGCTGCCAGGTGGGCTGGGCCAGGCCCCGTTGTCCCACCAGGCTTGCAGGGCCAGACCATGGCCAGGTCCGGTGGCAGCTGGCAGCAGCGGAGGGGAGCCTGCAGCCTCTGATACCACCTCCAAGATGGGCCACCCTGGATGAGAACGAAGGGTGGGAGCAGGAGGCATCCTCCAGCCAGGCCACTCCAGGATCCCTTGGCCTGAGTTCGTTTCCCGCATCCTGCAGTTTTTGAAAATACTAGAGGCTGCTGCCCGGCAGAGATCACGTGACCATCTGCAGGCCTGGGCAAGAATGTTAACTCTTTCCTGACACAGCAGTTTTCGAAAATATTGAGTTCTCTCTGCCTGCAAAGGACCCCATAATGTTGTTGTTAGTTCTGCTTTGTCTTCTCTACGTGGCCTGCACCATGCTCACCATGCTTAGAAACAAAACACTACATGGTGTAGTGCAGCGTCTTCTTGAGGAAGAGGAAAAAAGAAGCAAAGCAACAGCATACTTGTCCACACAGACTGTCACAGAGAAGAAAAGAACCAAACACAAAGCCACAGCATCCATATCCACGTAGACTGTCACAGAGAACGGAACCAAAAGCAAGGAAACTATGTCCGTGTCTACACTGGCTGTCACAGAGGAGAAGGGAACCAAAAGCGCTCTCATCATCTCCACACGAACCGCCACCGAACCAGAACAGCCTAAACTGGTAGCAGTTGCCCCTGTTCAGAAGAAGAAATAAAGAGCAAATCAGTCCGCATAGTGACTGATGAGGATGTGGCAAGACCTTCGCACCCAGCAGAAGAGACAGAGATTATCACTCACTCCCTATCCCTGGGTGAACTGCGTGACCTGCGGAGGGAATTCACCCGCCAGACAAACGAGTCCATCCTGACCTGGCTGCTCCGCATCTGGGACGCTGCAGCCAATGACACCATTCTGAATGGAAGTGAGGCCAGGCAACCGGGTTCACTGTCCCAGGATATGGTCATTGACCACGGGGTTGGGAGAACCCAAGAAACTCTCAGCCTCTGGCAGCAAACTGCTAACAAGTGTGAGGGACAGATACCTTTGTAAGGAAGACCTCCAGGTGCACCAAAGAAAATGGAGCACAATAGAACAAGGTATCTGATGCCTGAGGGAATTGGCTGTACTGGAGATAATTTTCTCAGAAGACTAGATGGGTTTCCTAAAATCCCAGATAGTGTCCAGTGCACATCGCAGATGTGGATGAGATTCACACAGCTTGGACCAGAGATGTACTCCTGTTACCTGGCAATGCTGCAGTGGAGGGAAGGTGAGGACAAGGTGGGCGTCTCGGTCAATAAATTAAGAACTTATGAGGATACTGTCGCTGCCCCATTTCATACCCTCATCTGTGGAAACAAGGCTGGCTGAGCAAGTCCAGAGCTTGATTGAAGAGGGCCATCAGAAACTGAAAAAGGAACTTAAGGAAGAAATTTACCACATCTCGCCAGAACCAACAAGAGTCTCTGCCATTAGGAGCAGGTATCAGCCAGCCAGGGAGAGAGGATACACTCCACTGGGTAACCTCTGGTCTTTTCTTCGGGAGCATGGAGAAGACATGAGGAAGTGGGTTGGAAAACCCTCCTCCTTCTTAGAAGTCTGGGTACATGAACTGAAAAGAGAGACATCTACCACAAGAAGCTCATCTAGAGTCAACACTGCTCCAGTCTCTCAGGCACAGAACTCTAGATGGTATAGGAAGGATGATATGACTGATCCTCTTGAAGGGACCTCAGGAACATATTTATGGGAAGAGAGCAATGTGTGTCATGACCAGGAATAGAGGTAGAGGAAAGGGACAATGGGATCTATTGGACTGTGTGGATCGGCCTGGCACATTTGACCCACAGAAATATATGGCTTTGGTTGACATTGGTGCCCAATGTACCCTAATGCCATCAAAGTGTGTAGGAACAGCATCTGTTTCTATTTCTGGGGTGACAGGAAGATCTGACTGTATTGCAGGCTGAAGTGAGTTTAACTGGGAACGGGTGGCAAAAACACTCCATCGTGACTGGGCCAGAGGCCCCATGCATCCTTGGCATAGACTGTCTCAGAAATGGATATTTCACAGACCCAAAAGGATATCATTGGGCTTTTGGGATAGCTGCTGTAGAGATAGAAGACATCAGACAACTTGTCGCATTGTCCTCTCAGAACAACGCCCTGTCACCCAGGCTAGCTCTGACACAGCAATCAGTCGGGGAACACTCCTCGGGATTTTGGGACCCAGAGGAGTGGCAAAGGGGTTTTTCCCCCTTATCACAGGAGAGACCTTGCCAAAGACCAAGGGAGGAGTCAGACTCAGCTGGAGAGCAAAGTCCAAGGTGTTTATTCAGTCCCATTCAGGGCACAGCTTAACTTCAGGGAGTCCCTCTAGCTGAGCCTCCCAGGGCAGTGAGCTCTGGGATTAAATACAGAGGAGGGACTAAGGGAGGAGACAAACCAACACCCAGTGAGGGACAAGGTGGAAGTGGAACAGGGTTGGAGGGACATTGAAAGAAACCAACAAGAACATAAAGGGAGGAACCTCCTCAGCTCCTGCCCTACCACTCGATGTCCTTACCTGAACTCTCTAGAAGCAGGGAGGAACAATTGAATGACAGGCAGGGCTTGTAGGAGGGGACTGGGAGGAATATGGGATGATTGACAGGGAAGAAGAGAAGGGACAAACCTCAGAACGTAACATTTCTTAGGAGAACAGGGGAATGCAGAACAAACCATTATAATGAAAATAAATAACACAAAATACAATATGAAAATAAATAACACAGAGCACAATGCAACAAAAACTGAATACCTTGTCTGGTCTCTCAGATGACCCCTCTGCTGTGGGACTGCTGAGAGTTGAAGAACAACAGGTACCAATCGCCACAGCAACATTACACCATCGGCAATACTGCACAGACAGAGACTCTGTGATTACTATCCATGGGATGATTCCTAAACTGGAGAGCCAAGGGGTGGTCAGCAAGGCTCGCTTACCTTTCAACAGCCCTATATGGCCAGTGCATAAATCCAGTGGAGAATGGAGACTGATTTTGGATTACTGTGCCCCGAATGAGGTCATGCCACCCCTGAGTCCTGCTGTGCCAGACATTTTGGAGCTTCAGTATGATCTGGAGTCCAAGGCAGCAAAGTGGTACGTGACCATTGATATTGCCAATACCTTCTCCATTCCTTTGGAAGCAGAGTGCAGGACCCAGTTTGTTTTCATCTGGAGGGGCGTGAAGTACACCTGGAACCGACTGCCCCAGAGGTAGAAGCACATCTGCCATGGACTGATCCAGACTGCAATGGAAAAGAGTGAGGCTTCCAAACATCTGCAGTACATTGATGACATCATCGTATGGGGGAACACAGCAGGGAAGGTCTTCAAGAAAGGAGAGAAGATTATCCAGATTCTGCTGAAAGATGGTTTTACCATGAAGCTAAATATCGTTAAGGGACCAGCTCAACAAATCCAGTTTCTGGGAGTCAAGTGGCAAGATGGATGTTGCCCGATACCCACAGACATAATCAACAAGATCACAGCAATGTGTCCACCAACCAACAAAAAGGAAACACAAGCTTTCCTAGGTGCCATAGGTTTCTGGAGGATGCACATTCCTGAGTACAGCCAGATTGTGAGCCCTCTCTACCTGGTCACCCGCAAGAAGAATGATTTCTACTGGGGCCCTGAACAGCAACAAGCCTTTGCCCAGATCAAGCAGGAGATCGCTCATGCAATAGCCCTTGGCCCAGTCAGGACGGGACCAGAGGTAAAGAATGTGCTGTACTCTGCAGCCGGGAACAATGGCCTGTCCTGGAGCTTTTGGCAGAAGGTGCCTGGGGAGACCTGGTGTCAGCCACTGGGGTTCTGGAGCTGAAGCTACCAAAGCCAACTACACTCCAACAGAGAAGGAAATCTTGGCTGCCTATGAAGGACTTCAAGCTGCCTTGGAAGTCATTGGCACTGAAATGCGGCTGCTTTTCGCACCCTAACTACTGGTGCTGGGGTGGTTTTTCAAGGGAAAGGCTCCTTCCATGCATCATGCCACCGACACCACATGGAGCAAATGAATTGCCCTCATTACACAGTGCGCCTGTATTGGAAACACGAATCACCCTGGGATTCTGGAAATTATAACAAACTGGCCTGAAGGTGAGACTTTTGGATTGTCTTCTGAAGAAGAGGAGCAAGTGACACATGCTGAGGAAGCCCTGCCATATAATGAGCTACTGGAGACTGAAAGATGATGTGCTCTCTTCACTGACGGTTCTTGAAAAATTGTAGGTGCTAACAGGTAATGGAAAGCTGCAGTATGGAGCCCCACACGACGAGTTGCACAAACTACCGAAGGACAAGGTGGATCGAGTCATGTTGCAGAGCTTAAAGCCATCCAGCTGGCTTTGGATATTGCCGAACAAGAGAAGTGGCCAAGACTCTATCTCTACACTGACTCGTGGATGGTAGCTAATGCTCTGTGGGGATGGCTGAATCACTGCAAAAAGGCCAGCTGGCAGCGCAGAGGGAAACCCATCTGGGCTGCTGAGATTTGGCAGGAGTAGAGTTTGAGTAGAGTAGAGTAGAACAGAACAGAGTAAAGCAGAGGAGTAGAGTTTGGCCACCCAAGTAGAGAAGCTGACCATGAAGGTTTGACATGTGGATGCACACGTACCTAAGAGTCGGGCTAATGAAGAGCATTGCAACAATGAGAAGGTGGACAAGGCTGCCAAAGTGAAAGTATCACAGGTGGATCTAGACTGGCAGGACAAGGGAGAATTATTCCGAGCTCATTGGGCCCATGATGCCTCTGGTTCATCAGGGGAGAGATGCAACATACCGATGGGCTCGTGCCAAGGGGTGGATGTTACTATGGACAAGATCTCACAGGTCATTCACAACTGTGAGACATATGCTGAAATCAAACAGGCCAAGTGGATTAAGCCTCTGTGGTGCGGTGGACGATGCTTGAAGTACAGGTATGGGGAAGCCTGGCAGATTGACTACATCACCCTTCCCCAAACCCGCCAAGGCAAGAGCTACCTGCTGACCATGGTGGAAGCAACCACAACATCGTTGGAGACCTATCCTGTGCTTCATGCTACTGCCTGGAACACCATCTTGGGACTAGAAAAGCGAGTCCTGTGGAGACATGGCACTCCTGAGAGAGTCGAGTCAGACAATGGGATCCATTTCAAGAATGGCCTTATAAACACCTGGGCTGGAGAACATGGCATTGAATGGATATATCACATCCCTTATCATACACCAGCTGCCGGGAAAGTTGAACGGTGCAATGGGTTACTTAAGACTACCCTGAAGGCACTTGGCAGGGGGACCTTCAAAAATTGGGAAATAAGCTTAGCCAAAGCCAGCTGGATTGTCAACACTCAAGGCTCCATCAATCGAGCTGGTCCTGCTCAGTCTGAACTCTTGTACACAGTGAATGGAGATAAAGCTGCTGTGGTACACATGAAAGGTATTTTGGGAAAGTCTGCTGGGGTTAATCTCACCTGAGGCAAAGGCAGACCCATCTGTGGGATTGTTTTTGCTCAAGGACCTGGTTACACTTCGTGGGTAATGCAGAAAGAAGGGGGAACCTGTTGTGTACCACAAGGAGACCTAATTTTAAGTGAGAACTGTGTGTAGGGTTTCATTCTGTATGTGTCTCTGTGTGTGTGTGTGTGTGTGTGTGTGTGTGTGTATATATAAAAAAGAATGTATGGATTTGGGTATGATGTAGATGGTAATAGAGTGAGGGGTGGGTTATGTCCTGGGTTACGATGTAAGATGTTCCCAAAGCATGTATTCTATCACCATCTTCATGAGATGTTGAAACCAGCTAGGTCAGTGGGTCAGTGTTTCCCTTGACCCCTCCCTCCAGACTATCTCCTGTAATGGGCCATCAATGCCTTGCCACATGACTCAAATGTAATTCCCTCCAGGAGCTATCTCTGTTTAATGGGCAATCAAGGACCAATCGCATGACTCATAGAATGATATGAGCCCATTGTGAGAGGGTCCACCTAGGGGGAGGAGCTGAGCATTCCCACCTGGATGCAATCTAGGATTTGGAACAGCACAAGGGGCCTTTACCTACTGGATTCCCAGAGGACAAGAGCTACCAGACCTTTCTATGTGATCACTGCTTCAACAAGAATACTTCATCTGGACTGCTACCACCACCCTAACTAACAGGGTGTCAGGTTGTATTCTGACTCTGCCAGTGGTCTTTTGTACTATAGCATTTATTTTATTTTACTTTTTTTTTTCTTCCTATTAAATTGTATTTCTGACTTGGAGTCTTTCACTGGTTTTGTTTTCAAATCACCATCCATCCTTCCTTCCTTCCTTCCTCCCTTCCTTCCTTCCTTCCTCCCTTCCTCCCTTCCTCCCTTCCTCCCTTCCTCCCTTCCTCCCTTCCTCCCTTCCTTCCTTCCTCCCTCCCTTCCTCTCTTCCTCCCTTCCTCCCTTCTTCCCTTCCTCCTTTCCTTCCTTCCGCAGTACTAAGAAAGTGTATGCTACAGATTCCAAGGAGAATGTAGGCTAAAAATATTGGTAAGCCAATCAACAGAAAGTATCTGAAAGAAAATTAGGAATGCTAAGATGAATTACTTCTCCAAAATATATTTAGACTTTAGGCTAGGTAGCTCTCAAGAATATCTATATCAAATAAGTATTACAAATAGTTTCAGTTTTGCTCACACAGTTTAGTAAGTTAATGGAAACAAAATAATAGAAACTATGCAGTCTTTTCTTTCCTTGAATTCCCATTGTTCTAAAGAGTTTGGAGTACTGAACAAAAACAGACATGCAGCTAGCATTGTCCCTCCTTACTATACATGAATACAATTTTTAGTTTTGCTGCTGTACTTGCCAGATTTTCAGGCAACTGAGACGTGCATATGGGTGTGAGGAAACAGAAGAAGCAAATGACATACCTTTAATGGACCATCAGTAAAGAAACAACATCAGATATTCACAAAATAATCTTTAGAACTACTTCAATTTGCAGTGACTCTTCTAATCCCAGCATATCTGCCTCTAAAAGAAATTTTCTGAAGATTCCATAAAATTTTGAGATGTTGAAACCATATCTGGAACACAACTTTCCTATTCACATAGTGTAATGAAGGACAGGGAATTACATACAATTAAAAGTAAATGAAATTACATCACATTTAAAGCATTTCCAGCAAAAAGTAAAATATTTTCACATAATCCCTGGTTTTCTGTTATTATTAGCCATGTCACTTCACTATATCTAAGATACTTGTGTATAACACATATACTTGTAATGCAAAGAATTTTCTCTAATTTTCAGCTACATTGACGTGCACTCATTTTACAGAATTGTATTTAATCTTACAAAAGATGTATCATCACATGGCTTTACTTCTACATAAATAATTTTAGAGGCCTTAAGAGTCACAAATGGTTCATTTTTATTAAGTAGATTAACTCAAATTTAGTTTCATGAAAAGTAGTGAAGTGAGAGAACCTAAGGTTTTCTAATTGAGTTAAGCCAATTCAGTCGCCCTTTTATGTGATGGTACATATTGTTAGAAATGTTATAGAATGGTACAATTTTGCTAAGAGAAGGTAGTGAAGACAAACTGATGACTTTAGCAGTGACCATGAAGATGACTTTAGCAGTGAGCCACAATTCAAAAATCAGAAATATAAATCTTCTAAAAAAATGGTCTAATCTTAATCTAGAGAAAGCATGTTCATGTAAAAAGTGTCTATTATAACTAAGCCAGATACAAAAGGTGTAAAAATAGCTCTTACTGACTTCAGTAGGCTTTAGATCTGATTTAATGATCTAAGATACAATTTCAGTGATTTTGTATCATGTATTAAATGCTTCAGTCACAAAATCCAGTCTGCGGGTAGCTTTCATCTGGTAATCCTGGACAGCATCTTGAAAATGGATTAAAATAATAGTCTAGCATTATGGTATGCTGAATCAGTCACTGAGAAAGTCTTAAGAACCACTTTATTTAAAAGAGTAACTTGACTTCCTATGGCTTTTTTCCATGAAACTGTATTGGTTTTGCTTGCCCTGGTTTTTGGTAGAAAGAGGCCAAAGAAGTCGCTTCTGTGAGAAGTTGCCAGAAACTTCCACCATGTCTGGCAAAACCAGTCCCAGAAGGCTCTGCAGATGGACATGCTGCTGGCCACAACTGGGCCGATGAGAGAGGTTGGTAAAACCTCTGGAATAACATATTTAAGAAGAAAATTGAAAGAAAGCAAACACAGTTTTTCCTATAGTCAGAGAAGAGGAGGAGGTGAGAACATGTGATGGAAACAACATGGAGACCCTAAGGCCAGTGGAGAAGGAGGGGCAGGAGGTGCTCCAGGTGCCAGAGCCAAGATTCCTCTGCAGGCCGTGGTGAGACCATGGTGAAGCAGCTGTGCCCCTGCAGCCATTGGGGATCCATGGGGAATGCAGAGATCCACCCACAGCCTGTGGAGGAGGTGTCCATGCTGGAGCAGATGGAGGCCTGGAGGAGGCTGGGATCCAGTGGGAGACCTGGAGGAGAGAGGGGGCCCTTGCGTCCAGACTGGAGCAGCTTGTCCTTGGAGGACTGCATTGCATGGAAAGAGAGACCCCTGGGCTGCAGTTTTGGGAGCACTGTCTGCCTGTGTGGGCAGTTCACGCTGCAGCAAGGGCGGTTTGTCTGCTGCTCATGAGAGTGGACCCACACCAGGGAAGTTCACAGAGAGCTGTCTCCCTGTGGCCTCACAGGGGCACAGGAAAAAGTCCTTGGGTGATGAACTGACCAAAATCCCCATGCCATGTCTCCCTGAACTGTCAGAATAAAGGAGGGAGGGGCTGGGTGAAGAGGTATTTTAAAGGCTTATTTTACTTCTCATTATCGTCCTCTGATTCTGTAAGTAATAAATTCACTTGGCAACTTTAAATTGAGCCTGTTTTGCCTCTAGAGTGTTTTCTCCTGGTCCTTATAGCAACTCATGAACCCTTTGTTAATTTTTTTATTTCCTCTGCCCAGCTGTGGCAGGGAAAGATGAAGGAGTGGCTTTTGTGTGTGCCTGGCATTGAGCCAGTGTTAAACCATGATAGGAACCCCAAATCATGATTTTCCAGGGCAAAGTACAAGTGTGGAAAAATGATGCACTGCTTCATCTTATGCAGTGATAGTAGCTCAACAAAGAGCATTGAATTGAAAATGTTTCCTTAAGTTCAATGACTGGTGTTACATAGGAGTGTGTTTCACATGACATAGATCACCAACAGTATGCCACATATAGCATGTATATTTTTAATGGTTTTCAATCCATCTCTAATTGCAAATATTATGAGAGCTTTTCATTTGTAAAGATGTATATGCTAAATACCAAGTCAGAACAAAAAATGAAACAAATGAAACCAAGATGTGGAAACAACCCCAAATCTTTGATAGTAAGCACAAAAATTATGCTGTTTTGCTTTTCAGTTGAAGTGGTTTTGAAATTGAAATATATTTTCTCAATTTGGAGATAATTATATTCTTTCCCTAAGCTAGCTGAAGCTTTTAAACTGAGAGTTGGAAGAATTAGTAGAGCAAGGGTTCAGACCAGTATTTAAAGATAAGGCAATAAGAAACAAAAAAAAAAATCTTTAACTGTGGTCTCCCTCCTGACAGTAATGTGCAAATTCAGAGTTGACTTCTCAAGAATGACTTCGAAGATTTGGGTTCACTCATTTCCATTGAGACATTTTAGCTTTACCAATAAGACTATTGTAGCTGAGTCTTAAAACAACTTAGGATCAAAGTGCTGAAGACTAAACACTATAAAAAAGTGTTTTTAAAAAAGAAAATTTTCTTTTGGGAAAATAAAAAGGGATGAAATGTAAGGTAGGTCTGAATCCCCCTCCATAATTTCTTCTTCTTTCCTTTAAAATAAAAAAAACTTATTTATAGCTACTGTAATCAAAAAAGCTACATCTAAAACCAAAGTTCCTCTTTTTCTAGCATCTTTGTACCTTACTATTTTTTGTAGTACAGAACCTCTTTATAATTGTGGTTAAGTTGTGTTAAGGATCTCACGTTAAAGCCGCATATAACAATCTGTCAAACCTACATGTGAAATGACTTTTAACTCATGTATTTATTTGTAATAAAGTGTCGTATACATACAGTGAAGAGATATTGTGGATACCCACTGTTTAATATATGGAGGCAGTACTATTATTTTTGAAGTAATGCGCTTCTGTTTACTTTGAATTTCTTAAAACTTGACCAAGAAGATGAACCCTGCAAGAGTCCTTTTAAAGCATTGAAAGACATATATAGAACAGACAGAAATGGTAGACAGAATTTCTCACTATCAAGATGAAGATTTAAAAATATATGTCTATCTATAATTTTGTTGAAGCAAAACCTGATCAGGTTTGAATCTTTGAAGGACAAATCACTGTATTGATTCAGTCATACTATGTAAAAAACAATATCCCTGAAAGGAAATGCCATTTTTTGTTTATTTTAAAATAATTTGTGTCTAGTCAATTCCATAGAAGAATTTTCTACATGATGTAAGTAATTATTGATTTTTTTATAAATTTCTTTCCCTACAAACTGCAGTGAATGTAATAACCACACTTGGGTATTAAGTCTTTTTTAAATGTCACTGTAACAAGTGGCTTATAAAACCTTCAATTGTAAACAATATAATTTTTAATACTGCTATTTGGTAAGTTATATTTTTAATATACTTTTTGAAATGTCACGATTTATTAACCTCTAAGAAAACTTCAGTGAACTCACTTTTAGTATTTCTAGCTCAGGCCATCCTGTTATTAGTCTGACAGTTTCATTAGAACACATCATGGGAGTCATAAAGAAAAAAATATTAAAACCTCGTTTCTATAGGCCAAATAATCCTCAGGGACAAAATTGAATCATAGCTGTCAGAAATTTCACATTATGATACTGAAAGAGTAGGAAAATATTATTCTGTACTAGACTTAATCTTTTATGGGGAGAGGAATGTTGCTCCTTATTGACAGTCTCTTTTCTGTAATGATTTGGCCTGTAATCAAGATGGCAATCAACATGTGGGAGGTCTTAGAAATGTTTTCATACCTTAAGTTGAAGAAATTTTAAGCCCCAATTACATTGTGCAAGAGATTCTGAAGAATTCTGGATATTGGGGGGATTTTTTTTTTGCCGACTCTAGGTGTGCAAGACTAAAGACTGCATTCTGACATGCAAATTTATGACTTTTCTAACAAATGTGTTTCATTACACTCTTGAATTCTAAAATCAAAATTACTCATGTTTTGATTGATCTATTTTTATTGCCTTCTGTTTGACTTCCTTCTTCCCTTTCTCTTCTCTTGTGGGAGAGTGAAAAGAAAAACTCCACTATTTTTATGAAATCAGAAAACTTTGTTTACTTAGAGCAGTAGCAAATTAAATGTAGACTCAAACATTTAGAGTCAAACAGTCATTCAGGCTAATATGTGCAAGCAGTTAAAACCTGATTTCTCCTCTCCAAGACATTTTTGTACTTCAGCTCCAAATTACTTCCCATTTTGTGTTATTCAGAGATGACCACCAAATTTTAGCATACATTTTTCAACTTTTATTTTCCTACTTAAGGTTACTGACTAAGGTTTTGTGGTTAAGACTGTAATTAGTGCTAGAAATACTTTTGTGCAGTATCAGAAATTGTATGAGTGTCAAAGGTTAATATGAAAAAAATGTGAAAGGTAATGCTCAATATTATTTGATATTATTATATCATAACTTTTATGATATTCTGTAGATCTCAGTAGTCATTCATTGTTGGGGGTTAGGTTTGTTCCTTTTTGTCTTAAAGAAATTTTCCCCGTGAGTTACTAGGAAACAAAGTGCTGGTGCTTACATGGTGCTTGACCCACACAAAAGATGTGGCTGGGAGGGAGAAGATCACACGAAGTTTGGAGGAGGGAAAAGGACAGGGCTGGGGGTGCTGAGGGTCCTTCCTTGCTCTCGGCATCGGAGAGGACGGTCAGGCTGCTCTTTGCTGTGGGAGGAGTCCACGGTCAACAGAAAGTCCAGTCCTGGGGAATTACCATCACCTGCTCGGTGCCTAGGAATTCAGAGCTCCTTCACCTACCCTGCTGGAGTTAGGTCAGCCCTGTCCAGCCATTGCTGCTTCTTCAGCACTGCTCACTTTGCCGGGACACCCCCCTTGCCTTCCAGAACATTCCCCCCTGCCTGCTGGGGATAACCCTCCGTTCCAACCACCAGCCCCGGAGTTTCCACCATTTCAGCTTGGTGCTCTCAGGGTCCCAAGAGATGAGACTGCCCTGGGCTTTGTGAAACAAAGCCCCTCAAGGTTCCTGGTTCTGTTTATTATTAATGCTGTAGTTGTTGTTGTTTGTTTGCCTTGTTATACTTACTAGCAAAGAACTGTTATTCCTTTCCCCACAGCTCTGCCTGAAAAACCTCTTCAATCTTCTAAATTATAACAACTTTGAGAGAAGGGATTGGAATTCCCGATTCCTAGAGAGGCCCCACTCCTCCCTATTAGATACCTGTCTTCCAAACCAAGGCATTCACACATATAGATTTGTCATGTGGTCTGAAGTGGTTTTTTGTTTCAGGTAGTATCATATTTAATAGAAGAAACTGTTTCAGAGGAGTTAAACTACTTCTGAAACTGATATTTTCTTTAATATTCTAATACTGATACTGCATCCATCCCCTCAGGCCTTCATAGGAATATGCAATTTTTTGTACCTCTTATTTTTCCATGCTTCTAGTGTGCTGTTTCCTTGCTACTAAAATACTGCTTCCCTCAGATTATACAGTGTTCTGAGACAGATAAAACAATCATAAATCCAAGATATGAAATACTTCTTTGCTAGTCTAGCTTGAGACAAGTTGATTAGGCAATTTATATATTTGTTTCAAGTAGGAAATTCTATTGTAGAATTAGCTTCTATCTGTAGAATTAATTCTACAGATGTATGTAGATGTTCCTTTTATGTTTATCTCTTAAACTTCTGTAACTTCTGGGGTTTAAACTTAAGAGCCTAAATAAAATTTACACATTTAAAATACATTTTTCTGTTGAAAACATATCACTCTCAACTTATCTAATTCTGATAAAGAAAAAAGTAACTATTCCCAGTAAGCATGGTACATAAAAAAAAAAAAAAAAAAGGTTACATGAAATCAAGAAGTATTGTGAATATTCAACACTCCTAACACTCCTAATATAATTTATCAATTTATGTATATTTTACTACTATTTCTTAGAAAAAAATGAACTGAGGATATAAATTATCCATTTAACATGAAAACATTCAATGGTGTAGTAATCATATTAGTTCATGTGGACATAAAATTATGACAGATGCCGAAAAATGCTTGTTGCATGTTGAGTTCTCAATTCACACTAATATTTTTAATGATACTCAGAAACAAATTGCACCCAAGGGAATTAATTGGCCCAAGCAGAAGTGAGAGAGGAAGTGAAAACAAGGGAATGAAACTTGAATGGAAAAATTGCCCATACTTGGCCACACTCTTTACAAAGAAAGTTTTTGATAGAAAAGTGTCTTTCTGGATATACTAACTATTCAGAAAGACACTTTTCTATCAAAAACTTTTCATTCCCTTGTTTTCACTTCCTCTCTCACTTCTGCTTGGGCCAATTAATTCCCTTGGATGCAGTCTTCTGATTTTAAATGAGACTCAGAAACAGATTTCCAACCTGATGATAACAGTGCTTCAACTAATTACCAGTTACACAAATGCAGAATTACTTTGGGCTGTTACTGCAGATGAGCAGAGACATTAGACTTAGTGAAAAGGCAAATCACAATCACAAAAGTAACATGGTTTAAAACATCAGAATGAAAGTAAAGCAGATGGTTCCAGGAGCTATTCAAGAGCTACTCTTGAATTCACTAATGTTTGCTATGTGTCCATCAGGTTAGAGTTCGCTGGGATTTATTAGAGCAAACAGGACAGCCAGTATCTAGGAAGTCCCCTGAAAGGACATCAGAGGCCAGTCACAAATTTCACCTGTTTTATGGAGGTTACTTGGGGTTCTGAGAGGCTGAGGCAAATTACAGATGGAACATAACAAGCAGTGTGGAAAGGTATTCAGTAAGGCGTCACCTCTCCAGAGCAACCAGAGAAGTCTTCTATTATACAAAACACTGAATGACACAGAGTACATTCTTGTACTCAGAGACTCTTGAGGACTGTGAACAAGTCTGTGCTGACACTCTCTCTTTTCAGTACACTGTCACCACTGCTATAACTGCCAAGAAATCAGTGGAATATATCCAGATTAAAGATGGGTATTTCTCAGAATATCTATTACTGGACAAAAACATTTTGTCAACATTATACAAATTTTTTTCCACTTATGTCCTGTAGTCACTTCGAGGCACATATTCAGCAAAACCTCTAGCCAGTGCTAATGTTCAGTTGTCTTTGGATTCCAAATCACAAAACTCAGTAACATGTATAAAGTTATCAGGAGGCACCTATACAAGTGTCATACTTCCTCATTCCAGTCTACGACTTCCTTGTTGTACGAGGGGATGCAGGCACTGATCTCTTCACTCTGTTGACCTGTGAGAGGATCCAAGGGAATAGGCTAAAGTTGACTCAGGGAAGGTTTTATTTGGATATCAAGAAAAACTTCCTCCCCCGGTATGGTTGGGCACTGTAACAGGCTCCCCAGAGCAGTGATCACAACATCAAGCCTGTTCAAGAAGCATCTGTGCAATACTCTCAGGTGCATAGTCCTGTGCGGAATCATGAGTTGGACTCGATGATCCTTCTGGTTCTCTTCCAACTCAACTGGCTGGAACTGGGTGATTCCATATTATCCTTTCTTTGCTACATATAACATTTTCTCTTTTTGTTATTGCCTAATGTTGAAATGCATTAATTGGGTTTATATTTCATCAGATTTGTAATGTTCTTTTCTATCTGTCCTTGCCCAGCAGTGCCCATCCCCCTCAAACCTAATCCTGTTTCCTCCCACTTATCACTGATTGGGTGGTGCCTCTGGGTCTTGCCTCTGGGCCCTGCCACCTGGGGGAAACAGCCACGGCAGGGGAGGGGCCAGCACACTCTGGCATCGGCGAGTCATTGAGAAAGGTCTCCAGCAATCGGAGCAGGACTTAAGAATAAAAGCAGAATTATCCAACCTGAAGCCAGAGAGTCAAGACTCTTCTTTTGCTATCGGCGGCCATCTAATCTCGTGGGGGAAACTACAGCCTAATTTTAAGGACAAGCATGTTTGATGACCTGCACAGAATTAAGCATCCCTTTCAAGAATAGCAGACATTAAACTTTTTAAAATACGAACTTTCTCACAATGCATTCTAAACTTAATAACAATTCATAATGGCAAATAAGATTTGGAAATAGGAAGTTGAATTATCAGTCACTGAATAGGCACCTTATACTTCCAAGTATATTGTCAAGCATAGAGTAAGAAGCAAGGGTCTGACGCTGACATAAAATTTGAAAACTACACTCAAATTACTTCATAACAACTCTCAAACTAAACTTGTAATAAGACCTAATATTTTAAAAGACTGAATATGAATTAAAAAAAGAGAGGATATATAGTAAAACACAAGAAAATTCACGTGTTTTTTTTCCTAATGGAAGAATAAATCTGGTTTATAAAGTCTGCTGTGAAATGAGAAAAAGTACACAGCCAAGCACATGCTGAAATAGCTCCCAAATGCTTTAGCTTTCTCTTGTGAGAATTACTCAGCAAGAAGAGTAAGATATCAAAGACCTTTCATGCTATTTTTGATGTCTTACAATAGACACTTAATCTTTAGAATGCTCTTTGTTCACAAATTAATTTATAACAAACGGAAAGAAAAGTTACAGTAAGCTGATATCTCCCCAAGACAGTGTTTATGCCTTCACAAACTGTCTCATAAAAGGATGTTTCCCATATTCTTAGATTATCTTTTACAGGAGCTATGCAAATTAACTTTTAGGGGGCATAAATCTCACCTCATTCATGCTATACCTATTAACTTTTTTGATGGTATAGGCCCAGCAACAAAGCCCAGACTGAAATCTTTCACTTCACTGGGTGATAAAAACCTCAATTTCTAAAGAGCTGATTTACCAACATAATAAATGTAACAAAGTTTAAGCTTTTTCTATATGGTATGGAAGCTCTAAAATCATGTGGAAAATCTAATTCAGTAATAACACTGTCCCTGTTGACAACTTATGTTGATAGACTGGTCAAAATTATTTTAAATTTCAAATGTCCGTGATTCAACATCTAGTTTCTTATGAAATTAGCCTCACCTCTATCTGTATATTATTTGAATTTGAACATCCAGAGAACTAAATAAGTGTATCCAATAGGTTTTAAATTATAACTGCATGGTAATAACTTTGAACATTAGCTCACTGTTCTTTGGGAAAGGAGTAGTGGGACTCTGACTCTGCATCATAATTTTATTATATTTGCATCATTTAGCCTCCTCTTATGAACAGACTCGAAGAATTGGAAGATAGCCTTTTTACCCCTTTGTTGCAGCAGATAAAATCGAGAAACATGCCTAGTTTGGAATACAAATGCATGATGTAATGTTTTGTTAAGTGTTTAATTAAAGATAAATTACTGAATTGAGGTTTTTGTGATTTTGAGAATGGGATATAGAGATAAAATTCAATTGTAAATAAATAAATTAATAAAAATCAGAAGTCTTTATTCTAAGATAAATTCCTCTCAACATTATAGTACATGGCTAGTCTACCAAGCACATTAATATGTAAGCAATTTATAGATAATTGATCAGAGGACATGATCAGTTACTTGTATGAGAATTTTGTAAAGATTATTTGAAAAACAAATGGATAAATAAATAAACTTTGGAAGAAGTAGAAAGGAAAAGGGCCAGTGAGCCTATAGTGTTGCTAAAATGAATAAGCCTGAATTTGACTGTTGACACATAGCACACTATGTGTCCAACGCTGGGGATAGGTTAAACTCAATCTGTCTCTATAGCACATAATTTTATAGGAACATAAGGCATACAAAAATTAAAACACACCATCTATGAAGCAGTAGACAAAGGATACCAAATTCATCTCTGACAAATACTGAATTCTGGACTGTGTGTTAATACATGTACATACCATGTACATGGTTTTTCTTATTTTCATGAAAACCAGTCAGACCTCAGTGAATCCTCTGTCACCGTAAATGCTCCTCTGAGTTACCAGTTTTCGTGAGCAGTGAATATCCCCTGAAGTTCAAATAAAACAGAAAAATTCCCCAAAGTAAACTATTGTTATGTCTGGGGCTTCAATCATCCTTACTCAGCAATGACATTTCAAGGAGAGTGTATCACCATAACTGAAATGTTCTGTACACATCTGCATAAGTTTCTAGAAGATTTCATGTAGGGAAACTATACACAAAGGAATGAGGGATTAAATACCTGGTATTTTAGAATGGCAGTTGCTCATCATGATCTCTGGGTTCATTCTTTTCACAAAATGTTTCCAAGCTCAATCTTGAAGGCTAAAAACAGAGCAGAATTTTTAATTACTCTAATCTATTCTGTATGCATAAAAGGATGGCTAAATATTTAAATATAGCATTATTTCTCTAAGAAATTTATAAGACTTACATCATGTGAATGTCTAAAACATTTGTTTAGAATCTAACTTATGCGTCCCATGCAAGCTGCATTGTTTGCGGTCTGTCAAGAGTAAGGCACATCACCTCTCTCGACAAGAAAAAAGGAAAGATAAGATTTTTTGCTTTTTCAATCAAAAATAAATTCAGGCAGGAAATTTGAGAAGTATCAATAAGTTTCTGATCAATGTTTAAACAAGTAAATGTTATCTACTACTGTTGTAGTGCACTAAATAGTTCATTTTTGTTATTAGAGTGCACTGGGTGGTTTATCATATTTGCACAAAAAAATCATTTTGTTATATTTTGTACATGGTATGTTCTGTACCCCCTCTAAGTTCTGGTGTTGGTATCCTCTGGTTGGTCCCTCCCTACCTACCCCCCCCAGGTTGTTTACCATTGGTTATGGTTCCTCTCCCTGCCTCTTCCCCCACCCCCCCAGATTTTAAACCCACAAAAAGAATCTTGCTCTCTTTCTTTTCCTCCTGGGCTGTGAGTTCTACAATAAACCTGTGGGACCATGGTCCCAAGGAAGAAAAAGAGCTCCTCTGTCTTTTATCTTGAGTCCATTATTGGGGTAATGCACCGGGGTCTGGAGCTAGCCAAAATTCGACCCCAAGAGTGAGGGACCTTGATATACTACTATTCTCTTTCTTCTCTTTTACTCCATTTCTAGTTGACTACACTCATAAACAGTGAATAGAAAAGTGAAACGCTAAGCTCTAGGACCGTCTCCTGAAATGATCAAGTATTTTCTTGGTGGATTTTTAATGCTGACATGTCCTCTATAAATTGGGTAAAGGCCTTCAACTTTCTTCGAATTTGTGCCAAGTAGTTAAGATGGAAACAAAGATGCTTTTGAGATGAAAATGAACTGTTATCAGTATATGTCATGCTCAAATCTATGTTTGGCTGTTTCTAGTCTTTTGAGCTGCATATCCACTTGATGATCAAAGACAAATGTTTCTTTTCATTTATTTATGCCTTATTATTAAATAATTCAATGAAAATAACCCTTTGTATTTGTTTTGTCTAGCCAATAAATCCATGTTATAAAAAAAGGAGAAGCAACTTGTGTTTATTCTGAAATATATAGGAGACTGTGAAGTATTTTACATATTTAGAGTCTCAGAGGTGAATGATAAATTAAAATATATAAATTATTCATTGTTGTAGCAGGCTTAAAAATGAAGGCTTATAACCAGAAACTTCTTACAAGTCCTGTTCCAGCAAGGATGTAACTACTGCATAAGTAGTTTCATTGAAGTCAGGAAAATAAGCCCATGTTTAAGTGCCTTTCTGGATAAAAAACAAAATTAAGAACAGAGTAAAATTAGAGAATTAATGACTATTTAATGCAAAATGTGAAAGAAAGCACTGAGTATATAATCACGTAGTGTAACTGACTGATAAGACCAGGGGAGGGCATTCATGAGATATCAAGCTTTCATATTTCAGGAAAGAGTATAAATGATAAAAGAAAGAATAAAGAAATTATAAAAAGAAAGAATAGCAATTCATGGAAAATCTGGGGCTTCAGTATAAGCATGGGAATTGTTGAGGTGGACAAAATCCTCTTATTTTTTAAATAAAGCAAAAGTTCTAGTGCCTGCTTACAAATGCTAGGTTTTAAAATTAAAATTTATCATTACTGACAGAAACACCCAGACATGTTTGGGAATTTCATAGTGATGTGACAGAGAAATGTAAATGAAAAGAAATTAACTGCCATTCTTGTGAATCTGAAATATTACAAGTGATAGAGGTACCATGATAAGCCAAGGTAAGCAACTTACTCTTAAAAGGATTTGATCACCTGAAAACTATTAAACACACAAGTAATGTGAGTTCTTGTTTTAAAAGCAGCCTCTATGCTTCAACATAGGGAGAGATTTGAGAGGAATTTTCATGTCATTTGTCCTTATTTATTATTGTAATCCTCCTGAGGTTAGAATCATGCAACAGATAATTCTAGAAGGAAAAGCTTAATTCTGTGGGTATGCACTGTTGCTTTGCAGCCAACAGTTAATTATCTGTCTTGGTCTTCTCTTCCAGGGGTGTCAAGAGACCTTCAATAGTCAATTAATCTTCAGGAATCTTTCATAGGGCCTTCTTACAGAACTGTTGGATTTTGTTGACTACACGATATTAGTATGATATAGGTTTCAGCTGCATTCTCATATATGAGCTGGCATCACATCCTACAATTCATGTACAGAATACATGTAATGAATGAAAATACTCATAAAAGTCATGTCACACACTTTTTCAAAATTGTACACATGCTCATTATCACAAAAGTGGGTTTTATTAGAGTGATATTTAGAAATTAAATTTTTGAGAAATTGATAATATATTCCATGAAGATAGTTGTCAAGATATCTAACAAAATCCTGTTAATTTCTTAGAATGATGCTTGAGATTATTTGTCAGGGAAAAGTACACATATGGAAATATATATATATATATATATATATATATAAAAATATATAAATGTTTCACACTAAGAAGTCCAAATGTTATCTATAATTATTGTTGCATTGCACAGGTTGGTTGTTTTTTTTTTTTTTTTAACATTACTGTACGCTGCTCTGGCATCTGCAACATAAGAAGAACATGGATCTGCTGGACCTAATCCAGAGAAAAGCCAAGAAGATAATCTGGAGGTGCTGGAGCATCTCTGCTGTGATATCAGTTTTAAGGGTTGTTAAGCATGGAGGAGAGACGGCTCTGGGGAAACCTTAGGAAGACTTCCAGTACTTGAAGGGGAGACTACAAGACAGCTGGAGAGGGACTTTTGACAAGGGAAGTGAAAGAGAGTAGGTTTATATTGAATATTAGGAAAAAAATTCTTTATCGTGACAGTGGTAAGACCCTGGCACAAGCTACCCAAAGATGTGGCTGCTCCACCACTGGAATTGTTCAGAGCCAGGCTGGATGGAGATCTTAGCAATGTGGTCTAACGGAAGGTGTCCCAGAGGGATTAGAGGTTAGTGACTTTTAAGGCCCCTTCCAACCAAAGTGTTTTATCAATATATGATTTTCCCATGAAGAATTAAGGAAAACTGTCTGTTTCTTTCCTTGTCTTTTCATTCTGCCCCATTACATTTTACCAGCTGGCAAGATCTCATAGAGAACATTTGCACACAACTCGGAACCCACAGTTCTCTGTGTGACCTTCTGGTGTCTGCTCCAGCCTTCATGCTGTGGATCTAAACTGGTTTTCCAGACAAAGTTCCCCTAAACTTTGAACATATTTTCAAAGCAGAATATATCCCATAGTCTTAGTTAATAAAAAGTTAAATAAAAGCAGAATAAATAGTATACTTTATAGCAAAACATTCTGTATTATCATCCTGAATATTTTAGAATTATCATCTTTGATTCCAGAAAATTAAGACTGATAGAAGAAAACAATGTATTGATACAGTCATATGGAAGAACAATTTTTGAGGAAAACTGCAGATACATTACAGATTCATATCTCTTATCTATAATACAAGAAGGTTAAACACCTATTCATGCTTGCACAAATCTGGTTTATACTGTCAATTTTAGTTTTATATTCCCATGCTGAAGTAGGATTTTGGTGCCCTGCCCTGCCCTAATAGTAGTGCTTCTGTCTTATGACTTGTTATCTAGGCATTATACACATCTTAGCAAAAGCTGTTATCGGCTTATAAATTACTTACTGATGGGTCACAATCCCATACCCACTGACTTGTATAGAAATGCCAGAAGCAGACTCTCAATTTTTTCAGCACTAGACAGATGAAAGGACAGATGTGTTGCTCTATGTCGCATTTTAATATTTGTTTAATCAAGTGAGAACTTGTTCATTGTATTATCTGGCTGTAAATAACTGAGGTTTTATATACACTTAGAAGCCTTACTACAAGTTATGAATGGCAGGAGTGAGAGTGGAAAGGTCATCTGATGATTGAGGAAAATGTCAGCCAGAAGAGCTCTTGTGCTTTAAAACAAAAGTTTATTGCATTAGACAAACAGCTCCAAGATGAGTTGAAATTAAGTTGAAACATGGACTCGATTGAAGTTACAGAGAAGAACAGAAGACAATATATCTGCAAGCACATGCAGGGCCATCTGTGTGCAAGGTGATGCCCTTAAAATGCTGGGACGTTGACTCTCGGTGTTAGCAGCTCTGGGAAATGCAGGCTGGCACCCAGAAGAAAAGACAAGTCTGTGTCAGCTACTCAGTTTACCAGAGAGCATTGCTGCAGGTTTTGAGAGGATTATGCATATATCAGAAGCGTATGGTGCAACACACTTGCATTTTGCTGATAATTGGATAGCAATCATATACAATTTAATGTTAATGCCATTATACCATCAAATTTCTGCACATAAAAGAACAAACTTTTAGAGTGTATGAAGATTTTAATGGCTTTCTACTATTTTCTCTTCATCCTTTTAAATTTTTGGTCCTGAAGTTAAAAACTGCTTGGATCTGCAGACCAAGGATGCAGCTGTTCCAGTCTCTGATGGTGAGCAAAGGGAAGTATCAATTTGATATGTAATGCTTTAGGCAGTTTCTTCAAATGCTATATAATTCAAGATTAGCTTTTGGATAAATGTTCTTTTCCCATAAGAAAGCTAAATTACATCAAAAGTTCCACTAAGCACTAAAATATAATCATATGTGACAATATGTGTCTAGGAATAAATATGCATGCCTACAGTTTAATTTCTTCTAACCTTGGCAAAGAACAGTAAGAATGAATAAAATGGAAAAGAAGGTTGCACCTACTTCTTTAATCCTCTCCCAGTCAGGAAACTCTTTGGAAGATTAAATGTGCCCTAAACCTGAAAGCCTGACTTGAAACAGTTTGGTGGATTTACCCTTGTGAAGGTTTCACATTTGTCTTTAGCATGACTTTCTCCTCAGGATGACCTTATATTTGGCTGAAACTCTTGGATTTGTTGTCCATAAATTGGGAAATTTTGCATATTGTCTGCAACAAAGGAATGAAATTTACTTTTGCACATTCTTGGGCAGAGCTCAAAGAAGGTGTTTTTCCAGCCAAGAAAGAGCCTCTGACCAATCACACCTAGAAAAAAAAGTTGAATAAGTGACTACCTACTGTCCTAGGATAACTTTATGATGCTTGTATCCCCAATCGTCTGTTCTGTTTGTGCTGTATATTGAGTCCTGTGCCTTTAAGACTGGTTCTAAGAGCAAGGAGAAGCGTGGAGTTTGTTTTGAGAAAACTGCCTGACTCCTCCACATTCTTCTGAGGATGGGGGTGTTCAGCGGAGGCTTGGAGAGACTGCAGGACAGAGATTTTTTTTGCTTTTAGTTAGTTTCAGCTAGCTAGGGCAGAGAAGTTCCCTGGACTGTTTTTTTTTTTTTTCCTTTTTCTTGGAACTGTTTAAACCTGCTCTGGACTGAAAACCCAGGGGAGCACTGGGGCTGCACCTGCGGCCCACCAGGGCCTGGACCTCGGCATTTTCCAGCAGCGCCGGAGGGACTGGGACTGAGGAGAAACTGAGAGAGAGCTGAGCTACACCCACGGCAAGAACTTTCTCAATTTGCCATCTCACTTCAGGAGAGGTTTTATTGTTTCATATTATTCATTCTTTATACTTGTATGTACTTAATTTGTTTAGTAAAATAGTTTTTTCCACTTTTTCTCCAAAGAGGGTTTTTTTTTACCGGACCGGTTGGAGGGAGGGGCCACTTGGGTTTGTTTCCTTAGAGGGATCCTATACAGGGGTTTTCTCCCAAATTTGTCCCAAACCAGGACGTACTTCTAACTGGTGCCCAACGTGGGGCACGAGAGAGTGGAAAAAACTTGTATTGATTATTATTAACTGCATTTCTTGATTGTCCTTTGGGTGGGGATTAAACAGTCAGTGGCCATGTTGCTTCTTGAATTCCTAATGTCTCTTAGAATGGAGTCTTTTCTGCATTTCTGTTCCCTAGGCTTTTTTGAGGTCTTAATACCTTTCTCGTCCCTAGGTTTGTTTTCTTACCCAGAAATAGCTCCAATATTGTCCCTAACATACAGCTTTTACACTAGGGATGCACAAATTAGAATAGTTATTTTGCTGGGTTCAGTGATTATGGTTTACAAGAAGCTTATAAAGATACTGGAGTTTGTTCTGGGTATGTTCGGTTTATGGTTTTTTCGTCCTACCCTGCGTCCTAGTTCCAGCAGCATGTTTTGGGGATTTATCAACAATTGCACCCAGTTTGTTAGAGGAGGAGTAGGGGATGAGGCTCTTCAGCCTCTTCTTTTCTTCTTCTCTTTTAAGTCAGTCACATCACATTTGGAGAATGTTCAGGGTCTCCTGAATGTTAAAGACACCACCTTCCTGGTATTTCACCTGGTGACTTTCCTCTATATAGTTTATAGCTTTTCTAGAATAAGTCGCACATTGCTAAACACTGTAGGGCAGCAGATAGAGGCAAGGGAGCAGGGAGATAAATCAGTCACTCAGGCTGCAGCCAATCCCGCAGCTATTCAGGCTGAAGCTAAACCAGACAGTGAGGCTAAGACACCGGCAGTTGCTGCAATACAGAAAGGAAAGAAGCACACGGACAAAACCGATTGACCAGTAGACGATGATTCAGGTGAAGGATCCTCAATGCCTCCTGACACCCAGTCAGGAGTCAAACCAACTGACACACAATCAGAAGCTGAAGCAACTGATGATACACAGTCAGAAGCCGAACCAACTGATACAAAATTGGAACCCCAACCAACTGGCACAAGATCGGGAGTCCAACCAACTAGCACACGATCAGAAGCCCAACCAACTGCTACCAGATCAGAAGCCCAACCAACAGCTACAAGATCAGGAGCCCGACCATCTGCTGCAAGAGCAGGAGATACTATTGAGTCCTTTTCCCTGAAGGACCTTCGTGGCCTAAGAAAGGATTATACTCAACGACCTGATGCATCTATACTTAGTTGGTTAGTCCGTCTTTGGGATGCTGCAGGCGAGGCTACAATGCTGGATGGCACTGAAGCGAGACATCTGGGATCCCTATCACATGATCCAGTTATTGACCAAGAAATGATGAGGGAGGCTAGTCCTTGCAGTCTCTGGGAACGGGTCCTGGGAAGTGTGGCACAAAGATATCTGTGTGCTGACGATCTCTATAGGCAGCAAACCCAGTGGAAAACCATTGAACGAGGGATCCAGCGCTTGAGGGAAATGGCAGTGGCGGAGATTGTCTTCTCAGATGACATAAACACTAGGAACCCCGACTCGGTACCAGGTCCACCTGTGATGTGGTGAAAACTTGTACAACTTGGGCCACAAGAATACTCCTCTGCTTTAGCAATAATGAAGCGGGATGAGACAGAGGAGACTGTGCTTGATATGGCAAAGAAACTCCGAACATATGCAGATGCCATGCATGGTCCAACACATGCAAGAATTGCAGCTCTGGAAACACAGGTGCGGGGATTAGCAGACAAGATGGAGGAGAATCACAAAGAACTCAAGCAGGACATTCTCCAGATCTCTGCAGTACAGCTTAGAGGATCTGGCACCACACGCAAACATTCCCTAGATAGAGAGGGAAAAGGCATCCCACGGGCTAAGCTGTGGTCCTTCCTGCGTGATTGTGGAGAAAACATGAAAAGATGGGATGGAGAATCTACTGATGCTATAACGCAACGGCTGCATGAATTGTTGGATGGCAAGACTGTGAGAGGAAATTCTAGCAAGAAGGAAGCAGCTCCGGTTACCCAGGGAAATAAGGGTAATCAGGCTTAGAGGGGCCCTGCCTCTAGCCAGGTAGAGGCTAGGGAAAACCGTGTTTTTTGGACTGTGTGGATTCATTGGCCTGGCACATCAGAACCACAAAAATATGAGGCCTTAGTTGACACTGATGCACAGTGCACATTACTCCCATCAAGACATGTGGGGGAAGAATCTGTTTCCATTGCTGGGGTGACAGGGGGTTCACAAGAGTTTACTTTGGTGGAAGCTGATGTGAGCCTGACTGGAAATGAGTGGAAGAGACACCCTATTGTGACTGGCCCAGAAGCTCCATGAATTTTGGGCATAGACTTCCTCTGAAATGGGTATTTCAAAGACCCAAAGGGATTTAGGTGGGCATTCGGAATAGCAGCTGTAGAGAGAGGGGGTGTTAAGCAGTTGAATACCTTGCCTGGACTATCAGAGAACCCATCTGCTGGTAGGTCTTCTGAAGGTGGAAGAGCAACAAGTGCCAATTGCCACTTCAACAGTGCATCGCCAACAGTACAGAACAACTCGAGATGCTGTGATTCCCATCCACAAGATGATCTGTGAGCTGGAGACGCAAGGGGTGGTCAGCAAAAGCCACTCACCCTTCAACAGCCCCATCTGGCCTGTGTGCAAGTCTGACGGAGAATGGAGATTGACTGTGGACCACCGTGCCTAGAATGAAGTGACTCCACCATTGAGCGCTGCTCTGCCGGACATGCTGGAACTCCAGTACGAGCTGGAGTCCAAGGCCGCAAAATGGTAATCCACAACTGACATTGCTAATCCATTTTTCTCCATTCTTCTGGCTGCAGAATGCAGGCCTCAGTTTGCCTTGACATGGAGAGGAGCGCAGTACACCTGGAACCGACTGCCCCAGGGGTGGAAACACAGCCCCACCATCTGCCATGGACTGATCCAGGCTGCACTGGAAAACGGTGAGGCTCCGGAACATCTACCGTACATCAATGACATCATTGTGTGGGGAAACACAGCAATGGAAGTGTTTGAGAAGGGAGAGAAGATCATCCAGATTCTCCTGAAGGCTGGCTTTGCTATCAAGAAGAGCAAAGTTAAGGGACCTGCTCGAGAGATCCAGTTTCTAGGAGTAAAGTGGCACAATGGAAGGCGTCAGATTCCCACTGAAGTCATCAACAAGATCACAGCAATGTGTCCACCAACCAACAAAAAGGAAACACAAGCTTTCCTAGGCACCATAGGTTTCTGGAGGATGCACATTCCTGAGTACAGCCAGATTGTGAGCCCTCTCTACCTGGTCACCCGCAAGAAGAACAATTTCCACTGGGGCCCTGAACAGCAACAAGCCTTTGCCCAGATCAAGCAGGAGATCGCTCATGCAGTGGCCCTTGGCCCAGTCAGGACGGGACCAGATGTGAAGAACGTGCTCTACTCAGCAGCCGGGAACAATGGCCTGTCCTGGAGCCTTTGGCAGAAGGTGCCTGGGGAGACCTGGGGCCAACCACTGGGATTCTGGAGTTGAAGCTACCGAGGGTCTGAAACCAACTACACTCCCACAGAGAAGGAAATCTTGGCTACCTATGAAGGAGTTCAAGCCGCCTCAGAAGTAGTAGGTACTGAAACATAACTCCTGCTGGCACCTCGACTACCAGTGCTGGGATGGATGTTCAAAGCAGAAGTTCCCTCTACCCACCATGCCACCAATGCCACATAGAGCAAATGGATTGCCCTCATCACTCAGCGCACCTGCATTGGAAACCCAAATCGCCCTGGGATTTTGGAAATAATTACAAACTGGCTGGAAGGTGAAAACTTTGGTGTCATGGATGAAGAGAAGCAGGAACAAGTGACACATGTCGAAGAAGCTCCACCATACAACCAACTGCCAGCAGAAGAAACATGCTATGCTCTTTTCACTGACGGTTCCTGCCGCATCGTTGGGATGAACCGGAAGTGGAAAGCAGCCGTATGGAGCCCCACATGACAGGTTGCACAAGCCACTGAAGGAGAAGGTGGGTCAAGCCAACTTGCTGAGCTCAAAGCTGTTCAACTGGCCCTGGACATTGCTGAAAGAGAGAAGTGGCCAAAGCTCTACCTCTACACTGATTCATGGATGGTAGCCAGTGCTCTGTGGGGATGGCTGGAGAAGTGGAAAAAGGCCAATTGGCAGCGTAGGGGAAAGCCAATCTGGGCTGCAGATGAGTGGAAGAACATTGCCACTTGGGTAGAGAAGCTACCTGTCAAAGTCCGTCATGTAGATGCCCATGTCCCCAAGAGTCGGGCTAATGAAGAGCACCAAAACAACGAGCCGGTAGATCAGGCAGCAAAGATAGAGGTGTCAAAGATAGACTTAGATTGGCAACACAAGGGAGGTTTGTTTCTAGCTCGATGGGCCCATGATGCCTCAGGTCATCAGGGCAGAGATGCCACCTATAAGTGCGCACGAGACTGAGGGGTGGATCTAACCATGGACAGTATTTCTCAGGTTATCCATGACTGTGAGATGTGTGCTGCCATCAAGCAGACCAAGCGGGTGAAGCTGCTATGGTATGGCGGGCGATGGTCCAAGTATAAGTATGGGGAAGCCTGGCAGGTTGACTACATCACCCTTCCCCAAACCCGCCAAGGCAGGCGCGATGTGCTCACAATGGTAGAGGCCACCACAGGATGGCTGGAGACCTATCCTGTGCCCCACGCTACAGCCCATAACACCATTCTAGGCCTTGAAAAACAAGTTCTTTGGAGGCATGGTACCCCTGAGAGGATTGAGTCAGACTATGGAACTCATTTCACGAACAGCCTCATCAACAACTGGGCTAGGGAACATGGCATTGAGTGGGTGTACCATATCCCCTATCATGCACCAGCTTCAGGGAAAGTGGAAAGATACAATGGACTGCTAAAAACCACCCTGAAAGCACTGGGTGGGGGATCATTCAAAAACTGGGAGCAGCATCTAGCAAAGGCCACCTGGTTAGTTAACACCCGAGGTTCCACCAACAGAGCAGGCCCTGCCCAGTCTGAGTCCCTACATATAGTAGATGGAGAGAAAGTCCCAGTAGTACATGTAAGAGGTTTGTTAGGGAAGACAGTTTGCATCAATTCTCCTTCAAGTACAGAGGATCCCATCCGTGGGATTGTCTTTGCTCAGGGACTAGGCTGCACATGGTGGGTAATGCAGAGAGATGGAACCACACAATGTGTACCCCAGGGAGATTTGATTGTTGGGTGAGAACCGTGTGTAATTATCGCTGTGTGCTGAATGGTACTGCCACTGTATGTAGCTGTATATTGCATATTGTTTTTATATAGATGTATGTGTGAGCAGAGCTGGAGTATATATTAACATTAGTAAATTGACGATAGGGGGATAAGGGGTGGAATGTCCTAGGGTAACTTTATGATGCTTGTATCCCCAGTTGTCTGTTCTGTTTGTGCTGTATATTGAGTCCTGTGCCTTTAAGACTGGTTCTAAGAGCAAGGAGAAGCACGGAGTTTGTTTTGAGAAAACTGCCTGACTCCTCCACATTCTTCTGAGGATGGGGGTGTTCGGCGGAGGCTTGGAGAGACGGCAGGACAGAGATTTTTTTTGCTTTTAGTTAGTTTCAGATAGCTAGGGCAGAGAAGTTCCCTGGACTGTTTTTTTTTTTTTTTTTTTCCTTTTTCTTGGAACTGTTTAAACCTGCTCTGGACTGAAAAAACCCAGGGGAGCACTGGGGGCTGCACCTGCGGCCCACCGGGGCCTGGACCTCGGCATTTTCCAGCAGCGCCGGAAAGACTGAGACTGAGGAGACGCTGAGAGAGAGAGCCAAGCTACACCCACGGCAAGGACTTTCTCAATTTGCCATCTCACTTCAGGAGAGGTTTTATTGTTTCATATTATTCATTCTTTATACTTGTATGTACTTAATTTGTTTAGTAAAATAGTTTTTTCCACTTTTTCTCCAAAGAGGTTTGTTTTTTTTTTTTTTACCAGACCAGTTGGAGGGAGGGGCCACTTGGGTTTGCTTCCTTAGAGGGATCCTATACAGGGGTTTTCTCCCAAATTTGTCCCAAACCAGGACATATATAAATCACAATGTTTATGCGAGAATTTTTTTTTCTTACAGGATTGATCAATGCAGCATTTGCAAACAAAAGTAGAGATAGGTTATTAGACATAAAAATAAACAAAGTTTTTAAAAATCCAGATTTCCTTTATAAAAGGATAGACCTAGTTGTATTTGTCAAAACATACTCAGCTTTTTGAGGGACATAATGCCCATAATAGTGTTCTGGATTTCTATACCAGCAAAAAGATAATCTTTGGGTTGTGGCTTCACATACATGATGACAACAGAAGTATGTACAAGTCAAGTGAAGAAATATCCCACATGTAATTTTATTTTATCTTCTACACCCAAGCAGGAAAAGAATATTTGGAATTCTTGTATTTCCACAAAGTCAAAGGAACATAGTGTGTGTGCGTAAAACACTCTTCTTGTGTAGCAATCAAGAGCAACATACATACTGGGATTAGGATTGCTAATTAGAATGTTTTCCACCTCTCTGTGAAATAAATGTGTTCCATACATTTCATTGCTTATGTTTTGTTGTGTTAATTTGTTTTACTTTTTTGTTTATTTGTTTTTTTTCTTTTTCCTTTTTATGATCCCCAGTTCATGCCAAACAAACTCAGATGTGTTTGGAGACCAATATACTGAGAGTAAGTCTGCACCACATGCTTTAATTATACCTCAATGAAAGGTTATTGTCAATGAAACTGTAATGGTGTGGAGCTTGGCATACCTGAGTAGTTTTCCAAGTTTCACAGACAAATAGCTGGAATTGCTTCTGTGCTATGGGTGTAGTAACAAGCGTGTTTTATATTTAGCCTGGTTTGATCACAAAAGCTACAAACTCAGTTCTGCCAGCAATAAGAATACGCGCTGAAAGACTTAAGAGTAGGAATTAATAATAACAAAAACAAACAAACAAAACCAAAACAAACCAAAAAACACCAAAAAACCACACCAAGATAAAAACCCCAACAAGTCCAAAAAGGAACTCCCAAACAAACAATGTTGAAAAACAGCCAGCATAAAAACTTTTTCTGTCCTTGGCTTTGGTAGGACATACCTTATATAGGTAGAATTTTTTGTGTTGCGAACTAATGAAAACATTCTCATTTCTTAGGAAAACTGATGAAAATATTCTCAGCAGTTTTTGAGATTCCTTCAAAAATATTTAGCTTAAAAAGTTAAAAAAGAGGCATATTTTTAAAATTTCTAAAACTCTTATTTTAATGATATTGCAAATTGATCAGATAGTCTTCAATTGGCTTTTGACACTAAATTTTATTCTTTCATGACCTAATAATGATAATGAACTTAGCTTCCATATAATGACTTTAGATTTCATAGTAAGGTGAAAAGGGAGTTCCATTTTTCTGAATTCAGTAGGTTAATTTATCACTTGTATAGCTATTACTAGGAAATATATTTATTGCATATGTAACACAATTATCTGTTTGTAGTAGTTTATGAGGGGCATATGTGATAGTGTCTGTTAGGAGAGGAATAGGATGGGATTTCAGAACAAGTGCATGAAGAGATAAATTATCAATGCACACATTTAACAAAATGGAATAAAATCTTTCAACAGTCACCATCAAGACTATGAAATAAATTGCCTTTGAATACTTTTGTAGCAGATGTCAGCCATCTTATCATTGAACAAGGTACATTTGACCTAAGCAGCTCAGTATGGCATTGAGGGATGTGGTTGCTGATTGAACACAGGTGTAATGGTTGATATGCTGTCACACGGTCTGATGTTAACCTAAGATCTTTGTTGAAATACTTATTACTGATGGCACAAAATGTAATTGCTAATTTTCTGCCTGAATGGTTACATATTTTCTCCAAATCTTAAGAGTTATTCATCCCTTTTCCACTGCCCATTTCTCAGAGGTAAAGGCAGATGTGTCACTGGTCCACAGACAAATAATTGCACCTGTCACTTGCAATCTACTGACTTCATTCCTCAGAAATGTATCCACTGCTTCATTCACTTTCCTGCTTATTTTTGTCTAGATATCTAATGTCCAGTTTAAATCCACAGTAACAGATATTCACTGTTTACTTTGCAAATCTGTGGTCACAGAGAAGATTATTCAGAAGCATCCTGGCCTGATTATTAGTTAGGATTCATTGAAGAGCTCTTGTTCAAAATAAACTGTCCACTACTAGGCTAATAAATACATCATTTAAGTTGGAGGACATAGAGTAAAAGTAGGTGGAAAATATTATTCAAGAACATGGCTACACAAAATTCAGGCCCACTGAATTATTTTTTAGTCTTTCTGAAATCTGTAGTACATGAGTGATTTTTGCCTAAATGGATAGCTATAGTTCCAGTTTTGGTGACCAGTGCCTTGAATGGTAGCACAAAGAACAACTGTGTCTGTGGAAACTTATAATAGGAGCTCTGTAAAGTAATCAGAACCACACAATAAAATAATCTTGAAGTGATTACGTACATAGTAATTGGGTGTTTTTAGGCTGTAGATTATTGTACAAGTGACTACCTTAATAAATTAATATTTGAAGCAAAATAACTAATAGCACATGATTCAAGCAGAATTCATGCTGATTTTTTCAAGTGGAAACTTTCTGAAATGCTCATGAATGTTCAACTCTAGTTTATCTATCTATCTATCTATCTATCTGTCAGTAAAAAAAAAAAAAAAAATCAACTCTGAAAATACTGAGGCGGTACAGACAACCTGACATACAGAACAGTACTGGATGCAATGTCTAAAAAATTCTTTTTGAAGTATTAAATTTGGAAGATGTTTCACTGCTTCATCACAAATACATAGACCTGAACAAAGGTTTACATCTAAAGGAGTTTTCTATATAAGGTTTGAAATAGTTAATATTGACTGAATGGGTATCTTTAGCATGAATTCAGTATGTTGTCAGTCACTTAACAAGGACCTCTCTGTCCTGAGCATGGAAGAATTCTTAAATTCAAGTAAGGAATCTCCTGTCTCAAGAGGTGTGGTGGTGCAGAACTGTTTTATTAGGTTTTTATAAGAAGTTTATGTTATGGTTCATTTCACTGTATCCCCAATTCTGTATCCCTTTTGTGTTGTCTGTATAATAAGGTGTTTTGTGTCAGTTCTCCCACTCCTCACCTGACTTGTAACATCCCCTCTGCCCCAACCCCCCTCTCTGGGGCAGCTTGTCTATCACTTTGAGGAGCCCTCCCAGGTTGCGAAATCTCAGGGAGAGGGCTTCAGGTGATAGGCCCCCTGGGGGGAATTCCTTTAGCTCTGGATATTAGTGGTCCGAGGCTTGGGGGTGGGCACACAAAACTCTCTCAGCCGCTCAGCTCTCGCCCAGAGCTCTCTCTCTGCTCCTCAGCTCTTGAGCTAATAAACATCTTTTAACTCGCTAAGCTGAGAGCCAGCCTTTTCTCTTCTGCTGCTGTTGCTGTCACAACACTATTGGGTCCAGCTGCTAAGCCGGGAAGCCAAAACGAACTGGGACCTTCTGTGGCTGTGTTGACTCGAGCTAGCCGGAGGTCAGCTCCCGCCTGGTGTGGGACGGAACCAGACACAAAGAGGCATGCCTGCTCAAAGGGTAAAGCATCTGGCATGCAGTACAGTTACAATATATAGAGAAATAAAACTGGAGTCATGCAAAAACCTGTCATTATTAGCTACAAAGTCTCTCCACCTGGAAGAGAACCCTGAGAAGCATCCTAACTCCAGGAGAGAACACCACCATGCAGCCACACTGCCTAGAAAAGAGGTCAGATGCTCACTTGGGCATGAATATTTTCAGAATTAAGTGGATGGCTCACAGCTAAATTGCATGCAATGGGAGAAGTATCCATAAGACTCCTTGTGTCCATAATGTTCTTTGTTCCCTGATAAATGAGCCTTGGAAAAGCCATACACTATTCATGTGTTAACTTTGTGATCATTTTTCCAAGCTCATGAGCATGAATGCTCACTGGGTCACACTGCTCCTTTCTGGGTTTCCTAGAGGAGTGCTTTGCACAGGTATAGCTTAGGATTTTACCTCCTTTGAAACCTGTACCAAACTGCTGCTTGTTTGGTTAAGGAGTCCAGTGCATCTGTCACACTACATAAAAATAAAAAATGTCTGTATGAAAGAATGAAGAAATTTAGTAACAGAAGTATACTGCAAGGCTTAATGAATAAGACACTTTAATATTTCCTCAATTTCACCTGTATGTTTCTTCCACCCTATTTTTGAAAGAGTATTTCACTGTAGTAATACCATCTAGAAATACTTTTTTTTTTTTTTTTTTTTTTTTTTTTTTAGGTACAGGACATTAGGAAAGCTTAACTGTCAACTGTAATGTCATTTAGGGAAGAATCCCTCTGTCTTCTCATGTTAAAACCTTCTGTCACTCTCTCAGAATGGGCACATACTCAGTGGCTGGACTCTTAGAAATTCTACCCTATATGGGAAACTTCCTCAATAAACATTTACATCACTTTGAAATGTACTACTAATGATTCTGAGAGGTGAAAAATACCCATCCTGAGTTAACACTTACATCCAAACAAAATTTTATTGTATGAGATATTTTACTATTTTTCAATTCAAATTTTCAAGCTTAATTGAGTTGAATCTAAATGTGTTGGAGTGGGCAGGGTTGACTGATGTGTTGAACAAAGGAAAGATTACACTGTGGAACAAATGAATGTACTCTTTTTCATATATTTTATTATATTTTTTAATTATTTATCTTTTTTTACTAAATTTAGGATTTTTACACTAATTTTAGGAATGCAGAAGAAAAAGGAATATGGGATGGGAAGATCTAAGAGATGGTGGCATCTTGACAACTTCAGTACAAGCAGACAATTCAGACCAAATGTGTAACTTTGGTTATTATTTTTTTTAAGTTGAAGTGTTTTTAATTATACAAAAGACTTAATAGTACAGGTTTTGGAATAAAAGAAAATAGATTATAACAAATTTTATTCTGTATAAATTTTCATCATTTGTGTTTAAATCTCAAATGCAGAAGAAACAGCTGACACAGAATTATTCCTGTTTCTTCTTCCAGTTAATTGTGTCCTACCAGGGTGAAAAATGTCCTATCAAAGATGGTACTCTGGTTTATATTTACTTCTACTACAGCACTGTACATCCTTTGCCAGCCATGATCAGCAGTGCCATAGTGAGGTAAGATGCCATTCTTACACTAGGCAAACAAATCTTTTCCCGAAGCTAGTAACTCATTGTGGTATAGAAGGATTTTTCAAAATCAGTTAAACATTTCTTTAGAGTTATTTATCCTGAGATTCTTCAGCTTCTGTGAATTTTGCATGAGACTCCTCAAAAATAATCAAACACCAGGCCCCTTATTTGTCAAACTGCTTTTTTTTTGGTCAGACTGCTCTTGGAGAGTGTTACAAGTGTATTAAACACTTGTAACACTCTCCAAGATTGAAAGGGAAATTCTGATTGTATCTACTCATTTTTGGGAATTTATGATCTGGCACAAATGACCTGACAGTAAGAAGGCCAAGCCACAAGAATGGATTAAACTGGATGAAGGAGTATGTCAGAGGCAGAACAGATTCTTGCAATGGAATGCGGTTTCCTTTGAGGTTGAGGTAATAAAAGTCATCAACATTTTCTTGTAGTCATCCTGGAATGGGAGCATTGAGGATGCCAAGCTCCAAGCCCACTATTAGCCAGCTGAGCTGGGCGAGGAGGTGAACCTGTGGTTGGGCTGAGGTACCCCATAAAACTGATTTCAGGATTGGTGTTGCTTGCAAGTATGATATCATTATCTCTAAACTGGAGAAGCATGGAATTGACAGATGGACCCCTCAATGGATAAAGAATTGCCTGGATACTTGCACTTAAAGAGCTGCTGTCAATGGCTCAGTGTCCAAGTGGAGATCTGTGGTAAGTGGCATTCCTCAGGGTTTGGTATTGGGAGTGGCTCTTGAACTTCTTTTTCAGTAACAGAGACAGTGGGATTAGTGCACCTTCAGCAAGTTTACTGAAAACACTGAGCTGTGTGGTGCAATCCACATGCTGGATGGAAGGAATGTCAAGAAAAGGGACCTTGACAGGCCCCATGTGAACCTCATGAAGTTTGACAAGGACAAGGATGGAATCTTGAACCTGGCTTGGGGCAACTCTGAGCTCAAATACAGCCTTGAAGGAGTATGGAGTACCTAAAGAGGGCCTATGTGAAAGCTGAAGAAAGACTTTTTTACAAGGGCATGCAGTGGTAGGAGAAGAGACAATTGCTTTAAATTGAAAGAGGATACTTAGATACTAGGGAGAAATTCTTTAACTGTTAGGATGGTGAGGCCCTGGCACAGGTTGCCCAGAGAAACAGTGGATGCTCCATCTCTGGAAGTGTTCAAGACCAGGCTGGCTGGGGCTCTGAGCAGCCTGGTCTAATGAAAGGTGTCCCTGCCCATGGCAGGGGAGTTGGAATTAAATGATCTCTAAGGTCTCTTCCAACGTAAGCCATTCTTTGCTTCTGTAATTGATTCTATGAAGTATATATAAGGAAGCTGTGACACATCTTGGTAGACCCCATGTCAAACAGCCTAATGTAGTAAAATTCAGCCTAATATATGGATAGTCAAAATTTCTTTTAATATGTAAGCACTAATATGTGTTCAATTCACCTTGAGGTGGATCATAAAAATTCCCAAACGTGTTTCCCAAAACAATTTTTAGTTTAAGTATAAATTTCTTGGCTAGATCACACCGTATGCTCTGCCTATGTGCGTTCTGTGTTTTTATGGTCACAAGAACCTGCCTAAATGTCAGCCTCAAAGCTTTATGAGACAACCTAATTGTTTTACTTGAATATCATCTTCACAATTCATTTGCTGCTGGTAGGCTGGCATCTCATTATAAAGTAGATAGTGCTAATTAAGTAGTCAGTCTTAATATTAACATCCCTTATTTGACTGCTAGTGATCAGATGGAACAGCAGGAATCAGCTGTATTAAATGCCTAATAAAAGTCTTACATATACACCATTTAAAATATGAAGTATTATCCAACCTTGGAAACAATGTTTTTTTTTTCCTTTTTAGTTATTCTGTCTAATTTACAGAGTTTGCACTGATTATTAAGAAATGTAGCATATTTAATTAACTAGTTTCCTGCCCTGAAAGAGTTTAATTAAAATTCTATTTTGTTTCCAAATGAAGAAATAAATATTCTGTTCTGATTTTCATTCCTAACACATATTTATTCCCACTCATCCCTAAAATTCAAAATTCAAATCTGAGCAACTTACAGAATTCACTAAACTTAAAAATCATGTATGTAGTATTTACCTTGAAATAAACCTTATAAAAATAAAATTTGCTTTTGAGGGGAAAGGTAATCAATTCTATTTATTAGCAGAACAATAACATCAAGAAAAAAATGTTCTGAAAGAATGATGTAGGAAAAGCACCTTTTGGGTACTTTAAATACATTATGATGTTGCCATATTATGTGAGTTTCTGTGAGTATTTTCCTGTGTCCACTAGCGACATTGTGATACATTCAGTTAAAGAAGGATAACCTGAGAAGGTAGGAGTCATTCCTAACACCAAAAATTTATATATATATCAAAATCAGACAAGTAGGTGATGCCTGTGCTTTGCTGATGATAAGCAGTTGATAGGAAGAAGGCAGAAAAACAAGAAGAAAGAGGAACTCCAAATCCCAAAGATGTTTACTTTCATAGACATTTCTAGAAAATGTTCCACAGCACAGATGATGACACTTTCAGAAGAGTCTTCAAATAAAAGTTAAATCAGAAAACAAAAACAAACCCCAAATTATTTTAACATAAAATAATTTCTAAAATATTACTGAATCCTTGCCTTCTTATTTCATATTCTGATTTCTCTTTGCTTGTCTTCATATTTTTTGCACATATTTTTTGTCTCTCACAGATCTATACATATTAAAGTACCTGACATAGTAAAGATCTAACAATGAAAATACAAATAGGGGTGAATTTATCCACAGAAATGAAAAATGTTATATAGATATATGACATTTTGTACATGCATACCAAAATACAATTTTTATTCTGAAGAGCGTTTAACTACATTTCCGGACAGACAACAGCAGAAAAAGGCTTTTAATATCATTTGGAAATAAAGGTTTGAGGCTATCACTCTTGATTTAAACAGAAAGATGTCTTCATCAGCAGTTCTAAAGGTAGTTTTATTAGACTTTTCTTAACCACACAGCATGGCAAAAACTGATTTTACTAGCCATTCTCATTTATATTTGTTAGTCAATTTTTAGTTTCCAGTGGAAATCAAATTTATATTGTGAAGATAGAGTGAAATCATGGTTGAGAAGGATTGTGACAGCATCATTTCTATAACAAGTGTGATCTTCTCTGCCTAGAATTTAGTAAATTATTGCTTAATTCTTCCATGATCAGATGATTCTTACTACTTATCAATTTTGCATTACTTACAGGAAAAAGATCTTCAAACTAAATGCCAAAAAACCCTCAAAACTAAGTCACAAACTTGATAGAAGTAATGACCCCTTTGCTACTTCGCAGAAATTTCACTGTGTGGCAGATCTCTTTAGGTATGGTCAGAACATGATGGAATAGATAGTGGGAAATGCTCTGTAGTGGGGACACAGAATAATAGCTTGAATTAGCCATTCTATTTTGAGTCTCACATATTAGGATTCATTCAAAGATAAACATGATTCTTTCATGCTTTCTTTGCTTTGGCTCTTCTGCAAGAAAAGATGCTTTTAAAACTTTGATGCTTTAGACAGCTTCTTAGATGACCTTAATATAATTTTGGTGTGTAATTTTAATAAAAAATACATCAAAACTTAGAAGAACACAGTAAGAATTCTTTTTCCTCTAAATCTCTAGCTCTCTTGACTACTGGAAATCTCTTCAACCTTTGACATCTAATTATAAGAGAGAGGTAATTAAACTCTAAGAAGGTTAGCAAACAACATAAAATTATCATCAGCATGGAGAAAATAGCATAAAGGAAAAAATTAGTAAATTAGTTATACTTAAATGCCATTAAAATGAGGGAGAGACAGTTAGAAATCTTAATAGCAGTCAAAGTGCACTGTAAGCATGAGAGGGAGTTTATTAGCTTTTGAGCAGTTGGAAAATTAAAATATTTGAGTACTAGGAAACACTTCTTTGACAGTAGAATATATTAATCCATTAAATATTTTTCCAAGTATAATGTCAGAAGCTATGAAAGTTTGAAAGGGTAAAGCATTAGAAAATCTATTACATTATATTTTTCATTGTTGTTAAGCATAATTGTCATATATTAGAATCACGAATTGTCAAAGTCAATAGACTTTTTCAGCACATCCTGGAGTACCTCATTACTTCTTACTCATAAGATTGTTATTCCAAAAAAGGGACATTTAGTGAACAAGCAGTAAGAAGAATACTGGTTGGGTTTGGAGTAAAAAGCTCCAAAATCAACTGTGATCATCAACTACTATTGAAAACTAAGTGACATAATTGTACAGAAATATAGAAGTGTCTAAATGTTGAGAAAAATACAGACAGAACAGCAAGTAAAGAGTAAATCTACCTTCTCTGAGTTTACAGCCATCCCTCCCTTGTCCCAGCACTACATGCATGTGTAAAGTCCCCTTCCAGCGTCCTTATAAGCCCCCTTCAGGTACTTAAATGGTGCTCTAAGGTCAGTCCATACCCCTCTTTTCTTTAGGCTAAACAGCCCCAACTCTCTCAGCCTTTTCTTAAAGGAGAGGTGCTCCATCCCTCTAATCATCTTTGTGGGTCTTTTCCTTACTCATTCCGACAGCTCCATGTCCTTCCTATGCTGGGACCCCAGGGCTGGGGGCAGTTCTGCAGGTGGGGTCTCACCAGAGCAGGGCAGAGGGACAGAATCCCCTCCCTCCCCTACTGCCCATGGGGCTTTGGGTGCAGCCCAGGACACACTTGGCTTTCTGGGCTGGGAGTGCCCATGGCTGGCTCATGTCCAGTTCTCACCCCCAGCAACCCACATCCTTCTGGGCAGGGCTGCTCTTGGTCTGTTCATTCCCGGACTGGGCTGGCACCAGAGCCTTCCCTGATCCAGGTGCAGCACCAGCACCTGACCTTGTTACACCTTATGAGATTCCTATGGGCCACTAGTCAAGTTTGTCCAGATCCCTCACATCTCTGGATGACATCCCATTCCTCAGGAGACTCAACTGCCTCACTCAGCTTCGTGCTGTCTGTAAACTTGCTGAGTGTAGACTCAATCTTTTCATCTCTGTCATTAATGAAGACATGAATAAGCATTGTCCCAATATAGACTCCTGAGGATCACCACTTGTCACAGGGCCCATCAGAACACAGTAATTAAGCATTACTTCTGGATGTGACTGTTTAGTCAATTCCTCATCCACTGAACAGTCCAGCTGTCAAAATCTTCCTTCAACTTAGAGAAGATGTTGTGTAGGACCATGTAAAAGACCTTACAGTAGTCTATAGTCCTTCCCTTGCTCACTGACATAGTCATTCCACCATAGAAGATGCCTGGGTTGGTTAGGCAGGACTTCTTGGTGAAGCCATGCTGATCGTCCTAAATCACTTCCTTCTTTTCCACGTGCTTAAGTTCAGTTTCTAGAAGGGTCTCTTAATGATCTTCCCAGGCACAGAGGTGAAGCTGACAGGTAGGTAGTATCCTGGGGTCCCTCTTGCTTCCCTTTTTAAATGCAGGTACAAAGTTTCTGTTTTCCAGTCAACTGGGATTTCACCTGATGGCCATAAATGTTCAAATATCATGGACAGTGACTTGGCAAGTACATTAGCCAGTTTCATTAGGACGCTAGGATGCATCTCATCAGGTCTCATAGATGCATGTGCCCCCAGATTCCTAAGGTGACCACAAATCCAGTTTTCACTTCCAGTGAGAAGTATTTTGTTCCCCCAGTTCCTGTCTTGCAATCCACCCATTCAAGAAGTATGGGAAGAGAAGTTGTCATTGAAGACTGAGGAAAAAATATTGCTGAGTACCTCAGCCTTCTCATATCTTGTACCCAGTTTGACAACCTTCTTTTTTGGGAGTGGGGCATAGGTAGGTGTACACCTTCTTTGATCTTCCTTTTCTGTCTAACCTACCTGTAGAAATCCTTCTTGTTATTTGTATTCCTTGTCAAGTTCAGCTCCTTCTTGTGCTTCTTTGTTCCATCCATACACAACCAAACATTGCCCCCACACTCTTGTCAGGATATCTATCCTTGCTTCTACCTCCTGTAGAAGGCTTGCTTCTACCTCCTGTACATCCGCTTATTGCTCTAAAGTGTGACCAGCAGGTCCCAACACAGCCATGTCAGTCTCTTGCCTTCCTTTGTCTGATTTCTTGTGTCTCTAGATCACTGGTCGTTGTAACAATGGTGGAGATCCTTAAGGATCTGGTAGGTCTGTTCTTCTTCCTTGTCCCTGAGAGTAGATTCTCAGGAGGTCGCATTGACTATCTCCTTGGACAGCTGGAATTCTGTTTTCCTAAGGTCAGGGTCCTGACTTTACTCTTTGCCTGACTCATATCCCTCAGGACTGCAAACTATACTAGTTCACAATCACCAGAGCCTAAGGGCCTCTAGTATTGGTGTCCATGATTAGCTCAGAGTGTTGGTGACCAACAGATCCATTATCACATCTCCTCTGCTTAAGCTATTACCTGTCTTAAGATGTTATCCACCAGACATTCCATGAGTCTCCTGGATTCCCTAGAGCACATTGTGCTACTTTCCCAGCAGATGTCTGGGTAGTTAAGTCTCCCAGCAGGATAAAATGTTGGAGCTTGTTGCCTTCTGCAGCTGAAGAAGGAAGGCTTTGTGAACAGGTTCCTGTTTATCAGAGGGCTGTAGTAGACACCAACAATGATTGTCCTTTTGTTGCCTTAGTTTCTGGATCAACAAACAGCTTTCAATTTTCTTGTGGTTCTTCGTCAGCTCTTCACACTCTTTCCATCTTTTGATTCAGATGAAAAACTTACACCTGTAAAGGTGGCACTTATGGTCATAACTCCTGATTGTTGTATTAAATTTAAGGTTACTGTGTCAACAATTAATATGACTCCTGAATTCGCGTTAACATTTCCCTTGTTACTAAATCCCACATTTTCATGCTTGTTGTAACAGCAGCAAACTAGACTTATGCCACTGTATTTCTACAGCTGTCCCACCGCAGTCAAATTAAAGTGAAACAGTCCCTGCCTTTCAGTGTCATCTGGTGTAGGCCATGGGGTGTCTTCTGTACAAACCAAAAACCAAAAAACATGACAGTGAAGAATATTAGAAAACACATGTATAAGTTTAAGAGTTATTTTTCTTAGAATTATCTATCCCAGTTTACTTTAATATAAATAAGTAAAATAATTTATTAATTGCAAAGAGATCTCCAAAGAGATGTTAAATCCATTTCAACAGTTTAAAGAATTACCTGCAAAAGGCTAATACATTTATTTTTTCGGGTTGTGTTGTTTTCTAGTTGGTTGGTTGGTTGGTTTTGGGTTTTGGTGTGTTTTTTGTTTGTTTGCTTGCTTGGGGTTTTTTGTTTTTGTTAGGGTTGGGAGTGTTTTTGCTTTCTATGTATCAATATATTTGTTCAAACCCTCAAATTATATTGTTTTAATGTAGTCCATCTGCAGATATAAGTTTCACTCCCCTCCAATCTTGTTTTACTTATTTTCATTCTATATTTTTCTTTGCCTATGTTTTTTCTCTTATTTATTTTCTGTATCTGTTATTTATGTGTGCAAAGTAATTGAGAACAATTTTAAGAAGATGCTAAATGAAATTAAAGTTTCATCCTCTCAATAAACCTATTTATCTTAATGATTTCCAATAACCTTTTATTCTCTACAGAAACTTATTGCTTAGAGAAACTTATATACTTACTAGCAGGGCAGCCTTCATTTCATCCATGTATTAAAACAGCTGAGCTACTGAATATATTTAAAAGATGATCTTCATCTGAATAGATGAAAAATTCTCAGCAGATAACTTCTGTGATGGGTGTATCGTCTCCTGTAGGAAAAATTTAATTGTTCAACATGCTTTGAAGTACATATTTTTTTCCCATAAAGAATTCAAAATAATGCACATTGTTTTACCACTAGGATACTCATCTTTCCCCCCCTATTCATCCCTTTTTTTTTTTTTTTTTTTTTTTTTTTTTTTTTTTTTTTTTTTTTTTTTTTTTTTAAGCCCATCATGGTATCCTTTTTTAGTTTCTAGGTATAATTAAGCATGCCTTATAGCAAGGGGATAATAAAGTGTCCCAGGATTATTAAATATTTTCACATGCCTTCTAAAATCTATGGATCCTACAGACATTTGGAGGAATCAAATATATGCAAAACAATTTTGCCTTCCTTTGTGTCCACTAAGAGGAAACACTGACAGTCTTGAAATAAAAAATTACTTCATTTCAGCTTCTTCAATGTATCTTTAAAACCCTCTATCCCAGAATGTTCCAACTTTATTTACTGTTCAGTAGAATTGCAGTGTTAGGTGTGATCTGGCTGTCACTTGGGTGCCACAAAACCACATCCTTCTTTTTAGCAGATACTCCTCAGCCAGCTCGTAAATTCTGGGATACACTGATGCCTTGCAGTAGTTCAAGGTGCTGAAGTCTGCATTATATCACAGTAGCTGTACTCCAGCTGCAGGATGACTAGCTATTAGGAGAGAAGAAAAGTATGTCACAAATGAAATATTGATTCTATCAAGCATTTTGTCAGCAGAAGGAAACATTGAATGGGTATGACAAACCCAAAATCAAACATAGCAGTTTGACTGGAATATGTGGAATATTTCAATCTTGATAAGCTTGAAGCAGGTAGTCAGATTTGTCTATTTCTTATTTTTATTTTTCCTTTTAAATTTTTGATTAAAAGAGATTATATTTTCCTGTAGAGAGATTTTAGTATCTACTGAAAAAAAGCTATAGTTAATTTTTCAATTTAATAAATGATTTTCCAATCAGTTATAACAAATCTTTAAGTATTTAGAGGCCATTTCAGAAGGATACAAGCCAGCATTGTGTAGTCCTAATTCCCTCCTGGGCTTTAAATAATTGTTTTTCAACACTGTTCATGACAGAAACAGAGAGAAACAAGTTATTTTGCTAACAGGGAACAGAGGTTGTGTAGCAGGTTAAACATTTTCCAGATTTTTCCTAGGATTTTTTACATATTAACAAGAATGAATAGATTTCATATGATTGTCATGACTTTTCAAATGTGTAATTTAGCAAATACATCAGACAACTTCCTCAAGACTTTGGAATGTACTTGTTCAGGAGACTCACGTGGCCTCAAATCTGAACCTGCTTGCTGTCCTTTCCCTACACTGATGTTAAGGAGTTTAAGACGTGGGAAGAGATAGTGCCCTTGAAAACAGAATAAAAAATATTGTGGAATATTTCAGCCATCTCCCAGTCAATTGTCATGAGTTTTCATATCCTATTCATCGGAGAAGTTTTTTTAATCTTCATTTTCTCACCAAAACTCTTATTATTATTCTTAGCATCCCCTGCCAAATTAAACTTCAGCTGTGCCCTGTCATTCCTTTTCCTTGCCCCACATATTTCACAGGACATATATCCCAGTTGCCTCTGTGTTTTATTTGTACATTTGATAATATGTAATAATGAAAATGAGAGTTCTTGTGCTTTAAGAACAAAGTTCCTAAAGTTCTGTAAGCTTTGTTCAGCCCTTTTAAGCTTGAGACAAATTTTACAGGGGGTCCCTGTAAACAATTCCTAAAACAATTGATGAGATGTTCTTTGAAAATTCAGTGTCTTGCCTAGTGTTCATCTGGCCCATGTACTTCAAACGTGAATTTCAGCAGGTCATGATTCTTTAAGCCCAGGCTCAACGAACCTTGACCTCTCTACCTAGTTTGCATGTGTTGCTAAGCAACAAGTCTAGTAATTTCTCTCCTCCAATCTTGTGGTCTATCATCTGGATTAAAAATGATCCTCAGCATACTCCAGGAATGCTCTGGACTACTTACATCTTGCTGTGCCTCTTTTCCAGCATCTCAGGAAAAGTTGGAAAATTGGCTCATTGAAGCCGTTCATCAGGAACAGCCTTGCAAGCAAGATGCTTCCAATTAACAGCCTCCCCTTAGTCAGGTGACCTGCAGTAAACACCAGCCATTAAGTTAACTTTGGTGTCTTGGCCCCTAAATTTTACTCAGAACTGAACTGTCCATTCATTCATCATGGTTTTTCAACAACTGTTCCTTGCAGTTAATTTTTTTTTTCTTTTTAACATGGAAGGCAATCCTTCTATCTTCCTTTCTGACCTGTACTTGAAGGCAAATAAAATACTGAGACAAATAATTTTTTTTCCACCTTATTAAGCTGAATTAGATTAAATTACTTTAAACACTTGGTGATAAATCACCACCAAACTTAAAATTTTATGCTACTGTCCTTGTTAGTCAATAACCTCCAACATATTTTGCATTTGATAATATTCAATAATTAAGAAAGTAAATGAAGATATAGCATTTGGTTTGGCATTCCTAAAAATTCTAAAGTCAATTATTTTATTAGATGCTAACAGCTGCTAAGAGTAACACTTATATTATAAATACTAACAAATATAAGATCTTGGAGTTGACAGGCATCAGCATCTAATTCATAAGACTGAAAATGCCACTTAAGTTTTTTCTAGAGCTGGGGAATGCTCTTATGAATGAGACCCTAGGTTATTATTCCATGCTGTGCATGGTGTTGTAGTATCTTCCATTTCAGTCTGGACTTTTCTGTGAATGAAACAAAGGCATACAAACTGAGAAGGAGCAGTGCTCCCCACAAACACCCTTTATCTCTGGCACAGAAAATATAATCAGATACAAAGCCCTTCCTTCCTTCCTTCCTTCCTTGCTGCCTCCGCTGAGGCATAGCGACCTGGTTCGGGAACAACATGGCAGCCACAGCTAGGCTCCTCGGGCCACCAGCTCACAGACACCAATGTGGTGGACAGCAAATGGCGTTTATTAACTGGTTACATGGGGTGATAAAACCTCTGTTTGCTACATCACATCCGTCTGCTTACGTTACAAGTTAGGTATTGCTTACCTTATCAAGGACACTAACCAACTAAGAGTTGAGGGAGGGGTTCTGTCTACCCGTACAATGCGATATCTTCCGATCACCTGTCCCTAACCTCCCACACTTCCTTCCTTCCTTCCTTCCTTCCTGCCTTCCTGCCTTCCTGCCTTCCTGCCTTCCTGCCTTCCTGCCTTCCTGCCTGCCTTCCTGCCTTCCTGCCTGCCTTCCTGCCTTCCTGCCTTCCTGCCTTCCTGCCTGCCTTCCTTCCTGCCTTCCTTCTTGCCTTCCTTCCTTCCTGCCTGCCTTCCTGCCTTCCTTCCTGCCTTCCTTCCTTCCTGCCTTCCTTCCTGCCTGCCTTCCTTCCTGCCTTCCTTCCTGCCTTCCTTCCTGCCTGCCTTCCTGCCTGCCTTCCTCCCTTCCTTACTGCCTGCCTTCCTGCCTGCCTTCCTGCCTCCCTCCCTCCCTCCCTTCTTCCCTTCCTCCCTTCCCCTCCCCCTTTCTCTCCCCCTCCTTTCCCTTTCCCTTTCCCTTTGCCCTTCCCTTTCCCTCACTTCCTTTCCTCCTCTTCTTCCCTCTTTCTTACTTTGTTATGGCTCTGTTTAGATGTGTCCTGCTGTGGGTGTGACTGAACAGTCTAGCAACTCTTTTACCTGTGTCTGGCATAACCCAAAACTAGGCACCACACTTGACCCAGAGATCATCCAATATATCAGGTATGAGACAATACTTTAGAAAATATATTGATTACTGTCAATATAAAATACAGAACAAGAAAATTATATATTCTATTCTATTTATTTATGGAAGAACTAAATATCTTGGAAAACTGAAGAGTAGCACATTTCTCTTTAGGCTCTGCTTTTGCTTATGAAGTTTCAAATCTACTGCTTCACAAAATGGTTTAGCCACCTCTTGGTCAAGAGTGTTCTCCACCTTACCGGATGATCCTTTACAACTGCCAGGAAAGAATTCAGCATTCATAAGGCAGGGAAAAGGAAAATGAGAGAATGTGATAAGATGGCATTGACTTGATACCTGGCAGATACAGAATTTTTCATGAGTAATTCTGATCTGTCAAGTGGAAGGTTGAATTTGGGCTTACATGGCCATCTCCTTGGAAATAATTTTCATATTAAATTGCAAACAACATTAATAAAAATTCCAATGAGGAGTTCATATTCCATTAGGGTGAGTTAAGAAAAGTTTTCTTGATCCTCACTGGGCATAGTTCTTGCCATAGATATCTGTGTCTACTTATGAGTCCAGTCCAGTTGGGGTTTGGTGGTGGTGGTGGGTTTTTTTGTTTTTTTTTTTTTTTCCATAGCATATGTATGTCAGAGCAGGAAAACAGAGATAAACCACTCAATATGTTGTCCCAACTTAACAAACTCATGCTTATTTACTCACAGCTGCTGGGTTATTTCTCTCCTATGAGGCTTGTGATGCTTGCTGCTGATGAAGTTTTTTTAATATCCCTGAAGAAGTACACTTCTGAAGCCTAACTGAGTAATTACTAGAAGCATCTGCAGAATTATAAGTACTTGCAAAAGGGTAACTCTTTGCTTGTCAGTTAGTTTTAGGTATTAATCTTTTTTTATGGCTTCATACAAAATAAGTAGTAATTTAGATACCTCTGAAACTGTATGCATACAGAGAACAATCTCTTCTATAAGTCTAATTTTTTATGAGTTTCTGAAAAGGAGTGGAGAAGAATAACAGGTTTCTTCTTAGGATATTGATTTTTTTAATTGCCACAAGTGCAAAAGTAATGGAAGAGTGATATTTTGCCAGTCAAGAATATTGGATTAATTCTTGGACATGCTTTTAAATGGTAGGATAGTTTGACCTATGTCCTATCATCTATGCAAGATGAAGTTATAACAAAATTTATTAAATTATTTCTTTCCTTGATATGCTCTCTCTGGGACTGATGTATAACAAAGGTCATGTAAAGAGAAAGAATTTAGCAGAATTTAGTTATTCAAACTAAATAAAATTTGTTAGATGTGATTATCATTTCAGGGTCTTCTTGTTCTCAACTTGCTTAATTATAGTTAAAAATTTAATTGGTAAGAAAACAATTACATAAATTAATTTAATGTAGATTTTAATAAAGAGAAAAAGCTGTGTGAGTATATTCTATGTATAACAAGTAGCGCTACTTCCAAGTAACTGGAGGCCTCACATTTTCCATTGCAGGACATTGTTTCAAATGTTTTTAAGCAAACAGAGGATGAAGGTTTTCTGCTAGAAAGTTTAGAAAGAGTAAGGCTTCACCAACATACTCTGTTTTATCTTATCAACAGTTTTGCTAACTTCCCTTCTACATATAGTCATGGCTCTGTACCTCAACATAAAAATCTGAACCTGACACAGAAATGCAGAAATATAATTCTTTATTTTAATGATGAGTCCACCCTTATGGGCTCAGGTCAGAAAAAAAACCCATCCAAACAAGAAAGAAACAACCAAAAAACCCACCCATCTTACGTATACTAAAATTAATTTTCTTTACCAGCTCAAACCTATTTAGATATCTTCTTTTGAAGTATTTTAACTGGGTATGTTCTATCCCAATGCACTATTCAACCAAGCAATACAGGGCTGATGTCTCTTAACAGAAATATTCCTGGCACCTGGAACATGACGTAGTTTGTGAACTCACAGGTGGACTTTCTTTTTGATCATCCATGTCTTTTTTTTTTATTTATTGCTAACTCAGATATGAGAGAAAAAAAAATCTATTAGGTAAATCCTTTCTTGAGAGAGGAAAATACAGCAAGTGTATATATCTAAATGCAAAGTGTCCAGGACACTATTTTTGCAGCAGATGTGCCATCATCAACATGTTTGAGTTCTGTTCATGTTCAATACAGCTGGGGGTGGAGGGGGGGGGAGGGTGGAAATTACTTTCTTCTAACCTGCAAACATGAGAACAGAATGTAACCAAAAAAAAAGGAAAAGAGCTATGGGCACTTCAAAAAATATAACTTTTCAAAAGCATGTGTCTGTTAAAGCTTGCACTTCCTCACCTGTGTAGATTTATTATATTCTTCTCTGTTCTAATGATCTCAGTGAGCTATTACAAGAACATTTGTAAATTCAAATTATATTGAGACAGAATCTCTATCAAATCTGCTTAATACAAACCAAAAATCACTTTAGTGACTGCATTTGATGGCAAGAAATCAGGTTTTAAGACAGCCTATCCATGTTGAGAGTCTCTGATAAGAGCAGGGTACAAAACATGTTTCATATCAAATGAAGTCTAGGAAGATTTTTGGATCTCGTCTAAATACAAGTGGATCACTAAAGCTTCTACCTATATTAATATCCTCATATTTGTATTCATAATTTAAAATAAGCATTCAGGTGAAAAGTATGCAAGAATAGAATGTTCTTTTCTAGATGCTGTCACTTTTGATTTTCACTTCACAGAGTTTGCCGAGTAATTTAAGTGTGTGCTATGGGAGTACAAAGAAAGAAAAGAGAAAGCTGAGAGGAAGGAAAAAGTGATGAAGGCTTTCCTGGTCTTGTTAGCATAATTAAAGGTTGGTTTTTATACTTTTGGACCCTACCCTGAGCAGGGGAGAGTCAAATGAAGTTTCCAAACAGGAAATCTAAACTCTTTAGGAAAGCAAAAATACCCCAAATTACTTCAGGTGTTCAAACAACCGCACGGCCAGTACTGAAGTTGTCATAAATTTCTCTATCAAATATTGTGTTCTCATATAACATTTCTATCAAAAATACAACACATACTTATTAATCATTTTCCTTCAAGAAGGATTTTCAAAAGTCATAACTTTAGAAGTTACAGCTTTAAAAGCAGATTGAAATATATGAGAAAAAACTGTCTGTCAGACTATTGGTTGAAAATATACTCTTGCTTAATAAAAGACAATCTTTAGCCAGCTGAATAGAAGTAGAAATTGAATATAAACTGAAACAGAAGAGATAGAGATGTTGAAAGGACTACAAACTGATAAAGATGGTTTTATTCATTGCTACACTCATTTTCTAAAACAACAGAAGGAGAAGAAGAAGGAGAAGAAGATGATGAAGATGATGATGATACTGCATAATATCTTTAATAATGGCAAACTCACAATAAGTTTCCATTAAGTTTTCATTAGCTACATGTTTATTTCCAGAGCTGACCACAGAAAGGTGTTTCCTCTTAAATAAGTATACAGAGAAAATATCACTTCCTTGTATCTTCGAGAAGCTCTTTCATTCACAGACTTTTGTTAAAATCTTGAATAAAGTATTAAACTGCCAAAGGACATGTCACTTCAGCCTATTTCTTTTGCAGAACACAACAACAGAAACAACATATATTAAAATACAAACCAAACCCATCTGGTTATGTGAGGTGATTCAAAAGTTGCATTAAATTTTTATTAGCATTTATTAGCATTATGACACTTGACTTGGTATCAGTAGTCCACCTGGCATGCCTATGAACTTTATAATAATATTTAAAGTAACTGTAGTCTATGGTTTCTGCAACAAACCACAACCATAAATTCATTTTACCTCAGTGTCCTGGTTTAGGGCAAATTTTGGAGGAAACCTCCTAATAGTGTCCCTCTAGAAAGCAAATCCAAGTAGTCCCTCCTCCAACTGGTCCAGGACAAAATTTCCTTAGAGAAAAGTGGAAAAAACTGTTTATTCAACAAGCAAAGTGTTCACAAGCATAAAAATGGGATAATATTACACAATAAAACCTCTCGCTGTTCTAAAAAGATATGGCAAAATTGAGAAAGTCCTTGCCATGGGTTGTAACATGGCTTGCTCAGTCTCTTATCAGTTCCTCTGGCACTGCAAAATACCATCCTGGGCCCTGGTGGGCCATAGGTGTTAGCTCCGGTGTTTTCTATTTGTTTGGGTTTTTTTTTTTCAGTCCAGAACAGGTTTAAGCAGTTCCAAGGGAAAACAACAACAACAACAACAACAACAAAACAAACAAAAACCATCCCCCACACACGAAACAAACAAACAAACCCAAAACAAACCAAACAAAAACAAACAAACAAACAAACCCATCAACAAAAAAAACCAACACCCACAGTCCAAGGAACTTCTTTCTCTACCCCAGCAAGTTAAAGCCAACTGAAAACAAAGGAGATCTCTGTCCCACTGTCTGTGCTGCAGACAACATGGTCCAGGAGCCAGAATGTGGAGGAGTGAGGGCAATTTTTGAAAACAAACTCAGCACTTCTCTTTCTCCCCACTTCACTCTCAGAACCAGTCTTAAAGGTACAGACCACAATATCCAACATAAACATAACAGACTATTGGGGATATAAGCATCAAAAAGTCACCCTAGGTCACTAAGATTGATTATTTCCTCCATAGCCCAGTAGGATTACAATTGTATTGGATAATTAATTCTCTGCCTTGCTGTTATATTGGATTTTATAGTGCTAAGTAACTTATTTTCTAGTGTCAGGTGAAGTGCTTTCTTCTGTTTGTTTTTTTTGTTTGGTTTTGAAAGGGCATGCATTATGAGGGGGTTTTTGGCTGGTTTGTTGGCTGGTTTGGTTTGGTTGGTTGGTTTGGTTTGGATGGGGTTTTTTTAAGAGAAGAGTTCAAGGAAGTTCAGCAGTTCAAGAAACTGATTCAGGATCTGATATTTAGTAAAGCTTTTGGAGACCTTGGTGGAATTGATAATATTAAATTTTGAAGTAAAAATTGATAGTAGTTTGAGCTTGGATGTTTCTCAAATGCAGAGGTGAAATTTTCAATACATGTGAATAACGTACTTTTTGACACTTCTTTCCTTACCAAACTGTATTATTGCCACTCTTTTGTCTAGAGATATCTGTACTCATTTGATTTACTTCTTGTTCCAAGAAGCAGTCCAAGTGATAGATCAAAATTCTTATGCTACTTTTAAGTCAAAGTGAAAATTTGACATATCAGCATTTTGGCTTCTAGAAAAGATTAAGGAGATCAAAGGGAACTAAAAGGAGATGTAAATGAGTTACTGTAGGTTGAGATTGTGGCAATGATCAAATGTGGCTAAAACAGCTAGAGAATATTAACTTTTAAAATTTGGAGTTGTTTGTGCACATAAACATAAATTCCTACAAGTTATTTCCAAGCTTTTTTGGTAGTCTGTAAACAATGATATGCTCCTCAGAGATTCATCACTAAGGGAAGAAAAAGAGAAGTCTGTTTAACATTAGTGGTTTCTGTTATGGCAGATATTAATTCTAATTAACTGTATTTTGTGGTGTCATTTAGGAAATATTAGAGAGCCTTGAAGAACTGAAGGTACCTGCCCCTTAGCTAGTAGAGAGGAATGCTCATTTTTCAGTTCCATTGCCCGGTATTTCACTGGTATATTGTGTAAGCTCAGTCCATCTATATCCCTCTGAGACAATTATGGCACTTGAACCAAAGTGTAAGTGTGAATATACCTAGGAAGGGAAGGAAAATATAGGCATATGCATAAACTTAAGACAGGCGTTACTTTCTCTCCTGAGGTTACATGAAAGTTGCCCTTGTCTTAAACTCCACAGATGCTCAAGGGCCTGGGATTGTTTCTAAATTACTTATTAGTCTGACTTTACTATACCAGTGGGGTATAAAATCCTAAACTCATTTGTTTTCTTCTGCAGACATCTGTGGCAATTTTACACACAGAATGTATACAGAACATGTATCTTAGAATTTCAATCCATACAAGTCGTCAGGATCCAGGAGCTGAAACCCTGTTTCTAATTTTAATGGGAGGTTGTATGTGGAATGAATAGAAAGCATTTCTCTATGGTTTTACAGGTTAATTTCTTGCTAACCTCTTTGTAGATATACAATGGGGGTTTTAATAGGGAAAAAAAAGAGTGTCTTTCTATTTGAGTAAGGGGTACTCCTTCTCAGTAATGAACAAAATCTAGGATTTTAATGGGCATATTGAGCAGTCTTGGTCCCCTTCATATAAAAGCTTTTAAAAATGTGACCTTATATAAAAGGATGCATTGCCTTCAAAATAATTTTGTAAAATATTAAATGAAGGAAGATTGTAAAATTCTATAGAAATGTATAATCATAAGAGAACATACAAACACCATGATTTTTTTCTGATCGAGTACCATGATTATTAGTAATTATGAAACATTCCAGTACTTATCAATTAATATCATATGTATTGTTACTCATGCAAAACAAACAACAATGCAAAAAGGAGCTCTAGAGTGTAAAATATTTTTGCCTGCATCGCTTAATAAATTGCCTCCTGATTTTTAAGGCAGTGCCTAAAATTCTGTTACAGAGTTGCCATAATACAATAATCCTCTGTGGCTTATTATTGACTTTCTCTCACATAGTGGTCTTATTCACTTTGGTAATGCAGTTGTGGTAAGTGGTTTATAACATAAATTTTTGTCTTTCATAGTAGATAATTTTAATATTTTTTTAATAGTGTATACTTCTGTGGTAAAAATGCAGACACCCTGTGGAATTTTCCATTGTTCAATGCAAATTATCCACTGGAAGAGAGTGCAGCACAGTAAAACCAAACTTAAACCTGAAATGGAGTTATTTAATAAGATTTACCTCTTTATATAATTAAGAAGATTTATACTAAGTGATGACTCGCAAGTCATTTAAGGCTCTGTAACAATATATACTGGAACATATTGTAGGCATTCAAATATAAATCAAAACATTTTCCAAGTTAGTGAAACAGTTTAGAAAAGACTGGAAAAAAAAAAAAAAAAAAAAAAAAAAAGGGTGATAGCCAGTAATTGTCTAAAAAGCTCGACAAAACACATTGAATACAGGACATATCTTTTTCCAACCGGAACTCTGAAAAGATAGGGTGTTTCAAACATAAAGCATAAATTTTCTATAAGTAGAACATGTCTTTTTATTATGTTTTTATTATGTAAAAATAGAACATCTTGAATTTATGGGCTTAAAATGCATTTTAAAAAAAATTAGCAATTTTCCAAACATCAGGAAATCCTTGAAACACTCAGGCCTGAAACACAATTTTGCTCTTAGAAATGCATTTATATTTCAATGATTTTTAAAGTTTTATTTCTTTTTTTTGTTGTTGTTAGTATAATGGACTTGCGTTCTTTTCTCTCATAGGCATATGCTGTATGGTTAGGGTTATAGAAAATTAGACTCATAGTCACTGCTAAAGAGCCAATAAAATAATGATTGACTTATGGAAAGTGAATAAAATGTCAGACTTAAAATGGTAGTGCTTTTGCTAAAAGATGTCTTAAAGAAAGCAGTGTAAAAACTCTTTCTCTACGTGGCCTAATAACCTGTATTTCCTGTCCCTTTTTACAAAGGTCATGTACACTCCTTTTTCCCTGACTTTCTGCGAAAGATCGTTGCTCAGCTAGTCTAGTCTTCTTTCCCACCAGCTTCAACATGACAAGTACAATCTGCTCTTCTGCCTTCAAGATTCCAGCTCTCCTAGACCCCTTCTGATTTTATGGGCTGCTTTGCAAGGTAGTCTTCAAAACAGTCACCTCAGTAGGACAAATTTTACTCTTCAGAAGTTCAGGGTAGACCTCTCTCCTTTCTTTGCCGAGTACTGGAAAGTCCCTCATTTCCAGGTAGCTGTGTCCCAGACAGCCTCTGACCACCACATCTCCCACCAACCCTTTTCTGTTTGTAACCAGCAGGTCTACTGGGGCACTGTCTCTGGTAGGATCAGTGCCAGTGGCGCACCTCTCTAAACAGGAGGTCAGGAAGCTCTCTTCTACACACTCCAGAAAACCTCCTCGACTGCCTCCTCTCTACTGTGTTGAGTATCCAGTGGATATCTGGCAGGTTGGAGCCTCCAACAAGACTATTTTGAAATATCTTACAGTGGAGTTCATCCTGGTTGTGTGGCCTGTAAGAGACTCCCACCAGCGTATCTGCCTGGTTGGCCTTTCCCGTGATTTCCACTCATACACACTCAACCTTATTGTCACTGTCCTCAAGCTCTACACACTCTAAACATTCTCTAATGTATAAAGGTACTACAGCACCACTTTTTCTCTCCTTGTCCCATCTGAAGACCTTCTGGCCTCCATTACAGCACTCCACTCATACTTTCTCTTAGTGGAGGGGGAGAATGTTTAGTAAGGTCATGACAAAGCCATTTGTGGAAATGTCAAAGTATTTCACTCTCCTTAAATAAGTACTTCACACAGGTAATATGTGAGAAAGAAAACAACCCTGAAAAATGTTTTCACTGATTCTTCAACTGTAAGTAATTAATATAATATAAATCTAAAGATTTCCATTAAACGATCCATTTTAACATTCAGATGTGTCCATCAGACAGGGCTGTATTGTGTTATTGGTTGCTGGAGACCCTGTAGCCGACCTTCTTAGGCAGCACACTGGCTGCATTCACAGTGCTTGCACTGGCAGAATTGTTACGAAAAATCAGTAGAATTAAAAACCTCCTTAACAAAAATGTAGCATTGAGAAGCAGACATTCTTTTTTCAGCTGGATGCACAGTAGGATTGCACCGCCCAAAGCTGGGCATGCTGAGTACAGGGAAGTTTCTATTAATATACTGTATTCTACATATATATATTTTGAATGTCCCACACTAAACATACATGCGATAATCATTTCCCCAGAATCATTAATATGTTTAACTTCCTCTTTACACATATGTTCTTCTGTCCTGGGGTGTCTCTGGATGTCCGTGGGGCTTAAACTCCAAAGGTCCAGATGACCTGGATCAGTTTGCAGGATATTGAGACAATGAGATTGGTGAACTTCCAGCTCTCGCTCTTCGACAAATGGGCATTGTTCAGTTCCATAGGCCAGTAGTTTTTGGAAACAAGCTAACCAGGTGTATGAAACTTATGATCTAGTAACAACAGGAGGTTGCCTCTGGCTATGGAGGCCAAGGCTAAAACTCAAGGGTGACTCTTGAGGGGAAGGTGATTTGCTCATGCTCAGTCCCAAAAAGTGGAGAATCATGATTTTAAAGAGTTAAGATTTTAGCTAAGGGTTAGAAGCAATTTATATTGATCAAGATGTAAGTTAGATTAGTAAATGGTAGGTTAATGATTATTAGATGCTCAAGCTAGAGCTAACTGTTCTATTATGAGCTTGTTTATAGAAAAAGGGGAGTAAGTGAACTGTCATAAGAACAGATTGAAACCACTAAGAACAATGGCCAGCACCTGGACTTCATATAAATCAATCACGAAGCGGGGGACCTTGGATCATGCCAGAGGGTCATAAAGACCTGATGAAGACTCTCCTGACTTCATCCTCTGAGACCACTGACCCAATTTGAGACCACCGACCCAATTCAAGAGAAGAATTGCGCACGCGTGAAGGACTAATATCCTCATTTTAATAGAGAGCGGGGATGGGAGGTGCTGGGGTTATGCATATGTATTGTATGTAAGATCTTGAAAATAAATAGAGAGCAAAGAGCCTTGTTTTGGGCGGCCACACCTTTCGTAGATGACTCCCATGCTGCCCGTCGGTGAATAAACATGCCACTTTCTAACTTTAATGAGTTAGAGGGTCTTTGTCCATGACTATATCGGTTTTCAATGACTCAATGGGACATGAGATAGGCCTAGAAGCATGGACAGGTTCAGGCTGGGCTGTCCTGAAAGAAGGGGGATGCCCTCTTGGACTGGGGCTTTCTTTCCTTTGCCTGTTTTCCTAATGGCAATTGGAGCTTTCCTTAGCAGGCCCTTGCAGCACATTCTCCCCAAATGTGTGGCTCCACTGCTTGCCCAAACCCTTCTACGGTTTCTTTGCCTGGCTTTATGCTTCTGGGAGATCAGCTGGGCACACCTGCCTGTTTTTCTCCAGCTCCCATCAGCACTCCTTGCCAAAACCCTCTTGGATCCTAAAGTGGACATCTGTTAATTGCTCCCAATGATACCAGCCAATACCCTTCTCTGTTTACATATATGTTTTGCAGCTCCTTTTGTTTCTTCTAAGTCCTTTTGAAGAGTATTGAAATGGTCCCAAGTTTCATTAGGATGTCACTTCTCTCCATACTTAATTTCATTTATGCCATGTTATACCTTTTCAGTTAAAAGAAATTTTAGTTTCTTTATGTAAATTATTTTTTTCAATAATTTATGTTGTTTGTATGCATTTCTCTAAGACTGATTTGTGACTTTTCAGTTATTAATGATTACAGCTGTCTATGTATTATAAAGGAAAGTGTAGCCAACGAACAATCTAAATATGGTTTCTTGTATTGTAGATTTCATATTGACACTTGTAAATAAAAGAAATATACAGCTACATTTCCACCTAGGAGATACAATTTTGTTTCACTTTTGATATGATGAGGAAAGGTTTTGTAATAAATATAGAATCTATATTTATAAAACACAGAAATTTAAACAAGTAACAAATTTAATATTGTGCATGCCAATTAAGTCATACCTGGACAGTTACAGTTATTTTTATATGTTCTGTTGCTTACAAACCATATTCACCAGGAATCCTCTAATGAACATGATTATGAATCCATTTTAGATCATACCCAAATTCTTTCAGGAAAGGCTTTCTAAATATAAATGCAAACTTCTTCTAAAGAGTATTATGTCATACCCCAAATATCTGTTAATGTAAAAATTCACTGAGACACCATTTTCCTCTTAATTAGTCTCAGGAAGAAAACATTATATATTTCCTTTTCTGAATTCAGTATAGGAACAGGAAAGAAGCTTAAGAAAAATCACAAAGTGTAGATCAGAAATCATGAGAAATGGAGGACATCACAGAATCTAGTCACATCTTCATTATTTAAAATTATCTAATCCAAGCACATCACAGAAACTCCCCTTGAATACTAATTTTCTGTTCCCCTCCTCTTTACATGAGAATTTACCTTGTAGTTCACCAAGTTCTGATCCCGTTCATGGACATATATCAACATACACATATCTCAGTATGGACAGCACTATGGAGTTGACCACCTTAGAGACTCAGGATCTCCATTTCTTTATAAGGGGTTGTACATCCATGTCTTCTGGTTCATCTTCTAAACCATTTTAGTCAGATCCTCCCTAAATGTCCCCAATCCAATTCCTTGAGTCTGTTTCCATGATTTATTTTTGATTTAGACAATGCAGGGAGATGGTTGGGGGGTTTTGTGTGTATCATGATTTCAGTCTTCTGTTCTAAGAGATATGTCTGCTCCCTTTCTCTTTTCAGTGTTCCTTTTGAAACATCTATTTTTTTCTCTTTTCTTAAATTCTTCTATGCCTGGATTAGACATGTCCCCAGGATGGAACACATAGTTCCTTTGCCTCTACAATCAGAATTATTTTTGTGACATTGTTCTTTTCTTTCTACTTCCCCAGTCATGTTGACGCATTTTACCTTTACCCATTTAATTCCTGGAGGAAAAGGAGTACAGTCATACCTCCATAACAATTCCTCTATTGACATTCTGCTAACTAAGCCAATTAAAATGCCATGGAGGTTTATAAAGCCAAAAAAAAAAATAATATTCAAATTAGATTTATTTATAAACTAGTTAACCAAATAAGCAAATTAAACTAATGAAAGTTCCATCTACATTTGAGTAAACATTAATGATGTCAAATGGTATTGGCACTACATGACTAACCTAAGATGGTGGCCCAGAATGAATAATCACTCACCCAATAAGACAAGGACTACAATTCCTTGAGGAGCTACTGAGGAGAAAGTCCTAACTGCAAACTGATGCTCTAGAGAGGACCAACTCAACTGATCCCCCTGGCAGGGCTGCATTCATATCCTACTAAAAGACGGCTTGTGGAATTTCTTCCCAGCTTCTTTGAGGAGTTAGTGAGTGAGTAGCTGTGTGGAGTGTAGTATCTGCCTTCTGGGATTAAAATACCGTCTCTGGAAGGACTTCCCAAAAAAACTGGAATAAAGAGACAATAAAGTAGCTTTCTATGAAACAAACAAACAAACAGAAAAAATTTAAAAAAAAAATTAAAAATTGAAGCAATTCTGGTAGCAAGGACCAAGAAACTGCAATGTGTGAAATGTGTGAAATGTGTGAAATACTTCAAGTTCTTGTACAAAGTGTATTAAGGTGTTATTTTTACTTTCTTAATGAGAAAGCTCAGAAGAAGCAGTTTGCTAAAGTTTTAAATAAGATAACTTTCAGGGAGTCTGTATGATTCCCTGGGTCTCACACATGTAACTGTTGTGTCCAAATAAATAAAACAATCCCATTGCCAGTCTGTAAAATATGTAACAGATACAACGCAACAAGGGGATATCACGGTTTCCAACACTGCTACAGAGAAAAGTATTTTCTGTGTTTATGGGTTTTTTTGTCTTTTCAGTTTCCAGCACTGGTTAATAAGATTTGAACATAAAACTGATTTTTTTATACTTTTTTTTTTACAGAATATTCCAAAGTATATATTTAATTATTAAAAAGATTTTTATGGGAGAAATGTTAAAACATTTTACATGACGTACCACCTACGGAGATATACGTAGTGAATATGCTTTCAGGTCAAATGTAAAAATTGATAATGTATATGACATGCTGAACAACCTTCTCTAATAGGAAATGCTGGGTAAAGGCAATGACAAGTAGTGATACCTGTTCTGCCTGGAAGTCTTGTCATGTGTGTATGGAAAATGAGACAGTACTTACCACATGCAGTTTCACTTTCTTTCAAAGTGTTATATCAAAATATCTACAGCTGAAGGGTTAAAAAAACCCCACATGTAGATCGCAGATGGGGTTTTCCTTTCACTTACCAGAAAATTAACTTGTGACATGTGGTGTGATTCACATATATTCTAGTTCAGAAATTTAGCAGTTTCTTGTCACACCCAACAATATTTTTCCTTTACCCCCACCTTATTTTTTTATTTTTTTTTAAAGCCATAAGAAAGTATGAGCCTCTCTATGCTTCCCTGGCAGAGTATTTTACTGGATCTTCTCTCATACATTAGTCCCATTATTTGATTCTGTAATGTGAATTATGTAACCAAGAGGAGAATGAAGAAAATTACTTCTTTTCTGAGCTATTACCCAGCTAATATTATTGGGAATGTTGTTCACATTAAAGCTCATAAGATGTATTCTGCTTCATCACTTAGGCCTTTCTGATGCTAGTTCTCTCAATAGCTCACCTTGGGACAGATTAGTATCTAGTATAATCAGTGGTACTAGATTTGATTTCAAAAGTCTGACACTGATCTTCTGTCCTCTCTTCCTCTCTCTCTCTGCATATAATATGCAAACATATATCGGTCTTTGCATGTGCCGATGCATACATTTGGTTGGAAAAAGAATTCTATTTTTTAAGTTAGTGCATTAGAACATAATAATTCTTTTGGCAGTATTTTTCAATGGTTCCATTTTTATTCAGTCTAGAGCATATTATACTTGCAAATTCATCCATCCGAGAACGACAAGTAATTTGTTACACAATACGCTAGCCTCCAGAAGAAGATATAGAGAAAGGTTAGAAAAATATTCCATCTGCTTTTTAAAAAGCTGTATATCAGTGAGGAAGAAAGAGCAATTCTCTCTTTGCTCTAAAGAAGAATGTATTAGGGTAATAGAAAGATCATAACATAGCTAATTATAGATGGATTATTCACCATTCTCCCATACAACAGGGCACTCAGAACATGAGATAGTTTAGGATGACTGAAAGCTGAATTTTTCTCCCAAAGAGGTTTTAAAAATGATGATCCCCATCTCTCTTAGATTGTCCACACCTTGCCACCTTTGCAAGAAGGCTTAGACACATAGGAATGGAGCAATGAGGACAAATGTAAACAGCTAGCCCAAAGGCATTAGATGACACAGGGCTTTAAAACCTTTGTTTTCAACGGTTAATTGTTGTAGCGCATTAATTTGGTTTATATTGTGTTCCATTTTTATATTGGGGTTTGTAATGTTTTCTATTGTATCCCCTCAGAAACTGTATCGCATTGTTTGTCCCTGCTCAGCAGTGCCCGTCCTGGCACACTGGAATGTAACCCAACTCTGTTCCGCTCCCACCTTATCCCTGATTGGGTAGTGGCTTGTCCCTGCCTCTAGGCTGGTCCCCCTTAGGAAAAAGCCCCAGGACTGCTGGGGGCTTCAGTCTCTTTGGCATCAGAATGGGAACAGGGAAAGAGCTAAAGGAGCTCTGGACCAAATAAAGCTAAAATTTTCCCCCCCGGACAAAGAGCAGGCTCTTTCCTTCTGCCGTCGGCAGTTGTCTGGGTCTCTCTAAAGAACTCCCACAGTTAATGCTAAATATTTTAGAACAAAACATATTCATCATGTAAGAAGCAGACAATGAGCTTACTACTAACTTCTAACACAAGGATATTAATTTTAAAAAATATTTTTGGGAACATTAAGATAATATTAGCCCAGGCACAAACCAATATAATCAACAATGCCTTGCACTGAATTTAACATGGCAGAATTGTGGAATCTGTTGTAACAGGTCTCTGTGATTCCGGGTAAACCTCCAGAACATCAAAAGTAGTGCAATAATGTTTGTTTCAAGTATCACAGTGACTGGTCAGAAGAACTAGGATAAACTGCTAGTCCTCCTCCTACTTGACTAGCTAGATCTTTGCACTTTCTCCTAAGAAATTGTTGTTTATTTTATCAGTGACGCCCTGGCTGATACAAGTTCTCAGCTTGCTATCCAGAAGTGGCCAAGTTATTTTATGGAAGAATTTTGTGTATGGCAGTAGGGAATAAGTTTGCAGGACCCCTCACCTTGTTGAACCATGTTGGAATGATGCCAGGAGCCTATATTTTCACATGGTGTTCAAATAATCACAGTATTATAGTGGCAAACGTGCAACATTTCTGCCTGCACAGAAGAGACAGGTCTGAAATAATGGAGGGAAAAGGCAGACAGAAAAAATCATTCAGGAGTTTGGATGATAAAGGATAAGGAAATCTCACGTCACATCAATGTGATCTGTCTGGCTTCTCTGCTAACACAGTATAGGAAAAGGTATGCAGCTTTTCTACTGACAGGACAGTTTTCTTGGACAAAGACTCAATGAATACATGCCATTGGAGTTCCTTCATTAGTTATTGCAAAGACTGGATGGACTCACCCTGACTCTGTCATGCATAGTGCTATCAAGAGAGAACCAACCTCACACCCTTTTTTTGTCCAGCTTGTTCAAGAGGAAATACATGTGTAGATTCCTTCTTGGCTTTCGGGGTGAATAGGCTAGCTCAGCACCCCGGCATCTCCACAGGAGTGGGAACTGTGCTCTCGTGGCAAAGCCTTAGGATGCACGGAACCTGTAGGAGTGGAGGCACACTCCTTGAGCCTTTGGAATCCACGAGGACCAGGACAAAGGATTCAAGGAGACCTTATTCTCTCGGGTAAATCCACATATTTATTGTAAATGGGTCCACGAGGGAAGAACAGGCCCAGAGCACTTCTGTGCATGGGGTTTTATGCAGGGGGTGTAACAGGGGATAATATAAACAACCAATGGGAGATAACTGGGGAGGAGGAGAGGGGAGGATAGTATAATTTGGGAAACCAGTAGGGTTTATCTGTGGGAGGGATTGTGTTACAGAGTCCAGTGGGGTCTCAAAGGATACATAACAGACATAGAACTTTCTGGATAAAAGGGATAGGTTTTACAGTAACTGACAGGGAGTTTAGGCAGGGTTTAGGTGATAGACAAGCAAGGTGCTGGAACAAAGGGTGTGGAATAGCTATATAGGGAGCAAAAGGGAGTATACAAATTCTGGGGTAAACCATTAACACATGAAATATAGGGAAAGCAAGAATAAACCATTCCAGCAGAATAAAACATACATGTGCTAAGGGAAGTGTGCAAAAGCTGAGAAAAAAATGTAAGAGAGACCACTGCATGTATATACTGTTAGAGTCAGCTTTCATAATATTAAAAATGTAAAGCATCATGGAATGAGTGACAAAGTGGGCTGGGTAAGCATGCAGCATATTTTTGTTTTAGGTACCTGTTAGTACAGTGTCAACACAACTGAATTGCTACAAAGATACTTCAAGATACTGCAGGGTGGTAACAGTAAGATGGAAGTGTAGGGCTATAACCATGGGACAGGCATCTGGGATTCTGCACACAATACCACAATTTCTTTCATTTAGTGACCAATCTCTTTAAAACTGGTTTGTTTTGTCTCTAATACTTCTACTTGAAGATGGTTTCAGAACAGCCTTTCTTTGAGAATTCAGCTTTCTTCCTATTTCTAGTCCCTTTTGGCCTGCAACTAGCCTGCAAATTTCACATGTTCTTGTAGCACCTTTGTCTTTTAACTTAGATTTGCATTTCTCTCTTAATGCTGAAATACTGTAATCCTTCCTTGCTCTACAGTGGTCCCACAGAATCATGAAAATAATTGAAGCATAAAGCAAAGTTTCTGCTGGTAAACTCATAACAACAAAGTCATACAATCTTTCACAGTATTTTAATCCCATTTCTGGTTTTAAAAACAGTGTATCAGATTAGGCTATGCACTGGCTGCTATACAAATTTAGGAAGAATCATTTTAATGTTCTTTTGTTCAAACTTCCTATAAATTTTATATCCCTCTTTGCTCAAAATAAAGTTCTGTTTTGAAACACACACTGTGAGTTCACAGAGTGGTCTGTACTTTTTTGGGTGGAGAAGTAAAATTGCTATGTGCTCTCTGAGAATGGAGGGTAATCAAGATAAGTAGTACATATCAGCCAGAGACAGTCCTGACAGATCCAGACAGCTTTGTATATACATGTACTTCTTCACTGCATTTTAAGTCTTCTGACAGGGCCTCTTCCTTCCATTTGGATGTTCTGTTCAGATTCTGTTTAGCCTGACCATTTGTGATCTCTTCTCACTTCTTTTTTCAGCCATATAAACAACAAAAGGAAAATAAAAAGTTTCTGTCAGAGGAAATGTTGATTTTTGTCTTTTCCAGCAGGTCTTTCCAATATGTCACATTGCATTAACTCCGGATTATATTGCTTCTAGGATAAAGTTAAAGTAGGTTAAGGAGAAAAAAGAGGTCTCAATTTGAAAAAGTGATTGATAGTGATAGCTTCGAAGAGTGATTGATATCAGCCTTAAAGCTACCTTGCCTTGAGGAGCTTCTCAGTGAAAAAGCTGATTTCTTCATCTTTTTATTCACTCATCAGGAGTTATTAATTCACCAAACTGCAATTCTCTTTCACTCATTTATAGGATTTGTAGGTATGAGAGGAAGCAAATTAGTCCACTAGTGTTGCTCCAATGATTTTGCACATCTTATACCAAAGAGAAGTGAAGCCCAACATCTACTAATTTTTTATTTTAACGGTGGACTAAAATTAAAACGAAAGAGATCTTACAACTTTTGGAATAATTTCATAGATACATAAAATGCAACACTGCATTTCGAGTCCAATTTTTTTCTGCTTCTGTGAGTGACATTCTTCAAATAGTTTGAAGACAAATATAAATATTGTTCTGGATATGAATTTCAACACAGAGCTAATATTTTTTGCCCTGGTTGAACACTTAAAATAGGTTGGTGTGTTTTTTGGTTTTTTTTTTTTAATTTAACAGACATTTGGTGCTTTTTGAGAAGTAATGGTAGTCAGTGAAGTTCTCAGTGACCTGTACATAAGGGAATATCAACTTCTTTTCAAAATGATAGAAGTTAGAACATGGGGAATTTCCAATCAGTCATCCCTATCTCTCTTTCTGGTTAGGTAATAGAAATGTCTCAAATTTCATTTTCTTGCATCTTGCAGAGTTAGGTGAAATTAGTAATGATCCAAGAAACACATCTTAGAAAAAAAATTCCATTCATTAAAAGAGACAAAACAAACAAACAAACAAAAAAATCCTAAAAGAAATTGAAAATTCAGGTCTGATTTTGAGGCCAACAAAGAATCACCAGTCAGATAATTCAATGAAGTCTTATATGGCTTTTGTTAGTTTTAATCATGCAAAACCAATAATCTTGTGTTTTTCAGGCTAAACTCATGCCTGAGGGCAGAAGTAGTATTGGTCATACAGAGGCAAGATATGGCAATTTGTTTCTCTGAGCTCCTTCCTCAATCATTATGCAGTGTGAGACTCTGACAATTATATTGTACTTGATACATGCTCAGCTGCTTTGATTACCCCAGAATCCTTCTCTGGGACCAAGTTATGAGCTGGTGCTCAGTGTTCCCACAGCTGGGGCAAGGCTCACAAACTTTGGGCTTCATGGGTGAAATCCTACTGGCTTTAACACAAGGGAATCACAAAAATAGTGTTAAATTGGTCTCGGCTTAGGTTGATGGGTTAGAAACTTTGCCTTATTGAAAAAGAAAAGAAGAAAATTTACTTCCATATCATGACAATATAGTAAAAATTAAGTTTCACTGGCAGGATAAATTCTGGTGTTCCAAATGCACAGTGCACAAATATTGTATACACAAAGGTCAACATCCAGGTGAAACAAAGAGATAAGCATAGACTACGTCACACACTTACATTTTGCATAATTTCTGTCTTAAATAAGACTTTTGAGTTTCATATTGCAACACATAACACAAAAAAACATCTGTATTCTGCTACTAAATTAGCAAACTAAGTGAGCAGGTTTTGATTTCAGCATTCCCCATTTCTAAGCCTTATATTATTTCAGTGATTAGGACTGAAACATGGAACAGGACTTTTAAGAACAAAACCTCCCATTTTGCCATTTACATGAGAAATTACTTAATTTCTTTAATCTTGGATAGAGTGGTGCATTGCGCTATGTTTTATAAATAATCCCATTTCTGATCTCATTTTAAATCAGATTCCCTATGAGAAGAAGTGTTCCTTTCACACTTAGTTATTAATTATTTCTTATTAATAAGGTAATTTTATTTTTAGATTTCTAAGTTTTCCTTAAACTATCTTTTTGTAAGGGATCATCTCACTATGCTTAATTTTAATTTCTGGTTTTTCCTTAGTGTTACAATTCAAGCTTTAACTAAAGAAATCCTTGTTTTGAATTCTTAATGCAAGAATAAAAGAAAATTTTAAATCCTCACATCATTGTATGTTATTTTTTCACCAATAATTGTCATCACCCAGCAGAATGTGTAAAATGGATTATTTTAAAAAAACCCTCCAATTCTTTCACCTAATGTTTATATGTTTCATCTTTATTTACCTGTGCGTACTATCTCTGCATATACTCACTTCTCTGACAGCTCACACTATCAGAGATGTAACATTATTGGTCTACTTTCCATCTTCTTTCAAATATTTCTCCTATTTTTTTTCCTTCTGATGCCATATCACAGCAAGAAGTCTTTAAAAGGACCAATAACCAATAAATCTTACAGTACAAAAAAATGAATGCCAAACACTCTGCTGATTAAATGATTCTTCAGATGCACTTTACCTTGATTTCAGTGTCAAAGCACACCATTTAATTTTCAGATATTATAGGACACTGTAATGATGCAATCCAAATTACAGATAAAAAAGTGAAATAATATGTAGCCTTTGGGGGCTTAACAAATCTACGCTGGTTTGGCTGTCAATTAGTCACTTCCAAGACTACTCATCTTGCTTATATATTTCTAATTAAGGTCTTTTGGAGACTTTGCATGTTAGACTTGCAGAATATTCAAATATAACATACTAAAAAATGGAAACCATTATTTCCAGATTATTTGTGATGTAATTTTCTTCTTAAAATTTTATCTTTTCAAAACCCATTTAATTCTTTCTCACATGATGATAAAACACTACCTGAAAAAGGACCAGTTGTGATGTATAAGCCAAGAAAGCCGTTCTGAAAATATTATTCAGGAACTATGGCTGGCGTAAAAGCCAAGTCTTCTAATCACTCTTTGGCAAGTAAGTTGTTTGTAGTGGTCGGTTTCCCAAATCTTTGTTTCAGTACATTCGGTTGCTTCAGTTCACACTGTCAAATGACCTATTATTAGCTAATATTGTTTCTTGCTTCTATTATTTAAATTTATACCTTACTCCCACCTGTCATAGCTCGGTTCTTCTCAGAATTGATTGAATGAATGGAAGAGACAAATTTTTTTTGTTAAAAATCAGACTCCTGCTTATAATCAGACAACCAGGATGTGGAAAAATTAAAGATAAGACTGCTAGTGCATCTGCATAAAGTATCCAGAATTTTCTACGATTTTCATCACTGAATCATTAAAGTGGCTATCATTTATTGATGTGGGTTACCAACAACCAAAGCAACAAGTGGTACATTGTGAAAGCAACTCTAAATAAAAAGGCTTATTTCTCACACCGTTGGCAAAGTCACAGTCACCTTTGAAAAATCCTGATCTTACTGCACCAGGATTCTCATGTAGGTGGCATAAAAAATGGAGAGCTAAAAGTGCTCTGAGAGCTGAAGCAATCACTGAAGGCTACCTCCTTCAGACACCAAAGTGTTACATGGGAGTCTACATCCTAGCTGTTTTCCCCATCAAGACCCCACAGAATTCTCTGTGGTTTAGGGTCTGGTCGTAATACTCTGCCTTGTGCCTGACAATACTGCAGCAGTATACTAACAACAGAAGAGATTCAGGTGATTTCTTTAATTTACTTAGTGAGTTCCATGACCAGGTATTTTCTTTGAAATTCTTCAGTGTGGTCCTTTCTGTCCCTTGCCTGTAACTGTAAGGACCTAAAAAATACAGTTGTCTGTCTCAGAACACTGAGAGGCAACAGATGGAATTTGCTATAAAATAAGCCACAATAGACCTTGATATAAGCAGAGATGGTACAGCTGGAAGGCCTAAGTTCAGTTAGCATCCAGACAAAAGATTCCCACCATGGCAAAATGTGAGAAAGAAAAATCTGCTTACGCGCATGTCGTCACAAGTTATGGTAATGGCATCTATGTGCCCATGGACTGTATGGAATGTAGACTGTCTAAAGGTGATACCCCAGAAGAACGATTTGGGGACCTCTCCAACACAGGGAAGACCAATGTGAAGAGGGATCATGGGGTTGCCACAGAACACACAGGGTAATGGTGTCTTTCTATTATCTCTCTCTCTTCTCTTTCTTCCTCCCTCACCCCCACCCTCCCATTTCTATCTCTCTCCTTCATGCTTACTGTTAAATAAAATCTGTACTACTGACTTTGGCAGGTAGTCTGTTTTGCACCTTAATTCAAGCAGAGGCATCTCTTATAATTGGATCTTAACAGTAACATCTTTTCTGAATTTGTGTGAAGGTGTAATCTGAGGTAGGGGGGGATTTTAGGTATTTTGGGAAGCCCCAGTCGATTTCAGGACTAGAACAGCATCTTGCATTTTTTACATGTTGTTTGTTTTTGGTTTTTTTTGGTTTTTTTTGTTTTTTTGGTTTTTTTTAATATTTGAGTTGTTTAATTTTTTAATCTATTCTGTGAGACACAGCATAGGAAGTACAATTATAAATGAATGCAAATGTGATAACAAAAAAGTCACTTATACTTTCTCCCAAAAGTCACTTTTACTTTCACTTTTACAATCTCCACTAGAATTGCTGGTCTGAATATCCTCACACTTGAATACCCTACAGCAAAAGTGACAAACTTTTTTTACCAAGAAGCCCTTCCAAAATATTTCTGTGGAATGACAATGAAAATTTCTGAATGATAATTAGATGTTAGAAATATGAACGATACTTCTAAGAAAGTCACTATAGGAAGATTTTGTTTTCCCAAAAATCTATCTACTACATTTTAGATTATTTTGTTAATATTTAAATGTTAGTCTTAGTTCTGCCAAGATAGGTTAATTTATCCCTGGGTTGCCTGCTTGATTGAATGAAGTTACTTGCCTAGTAATGACAATTATACCTTATCTAAATACAAATAATTGAAACAGTGAGAGATATTCAAAGCATATACAGTAAGATTCTCGAGTTATATATTCAATATAATTGGCTTACATTCCCTAAGCCAAACCAGTATTCAGTGATGAGGCATAAGGTGCTACAGTGAAAAAATCAGAAACTCTGAATTTAGATTCCTACTCTGAAGGAAACTTTTGCTCTTTGGTTAAAAAGGGAGACATGGCTTCTAACTACACTCCAAAACTAGATAGTTATTTAATGCCATTGCCAGACTTCTGTTCACTTTCAAGTGAAGTATATAATAAAATGTATTCTTCAAAAGAAATAATTATTTCTTTTGAAAAAATGAATAATTATAATTGAATAATTATAATTGTAATATAATTATAATTGAATAATTTTAATTGAATAATTATAATAATCCTAGCCTGAAATTAAGCCCCACACAGCCACCCACTAATGTCTCCCACCCGGTTTGGATGGTGAGAGAATCAGAAGGGTAAAAATGAGAAAACAAAGCAAAACAAGAAATTAATTCACTATGGTCAGGCAGGTGTTCAGCCATCCCCAGCAGAACAGGGCTCCACCATGCATAACGGTGATTTGGGAAAACAATCCCCACCACTCTAAACATTCCCCCACTTCCTTCTTCTCACCACAATTTTACATGCAGAGCATGAAGCTGTATGGTCTGGAATATACCTGGGGTCTGTTGGGGTCTGTTGGGGTCTGTTGTCCTGCTGTGTCCCTTCCCAGTCTGCTCACAGCTGGGGTAAGAAGCAGAAAACAATTTGGTTCTATGCAAGCCCTGCTCAGCAAACATTCCTGTGTTATCAATACTCTTTCCAGCACAAATCCAAAACACAATCCTGTACTAGCCACTGTGAATAAAATTATGTTGGCCAAAACCAACACAAGGATTAAAAAGTAACTAGGACCTCTGTTCCATTTTAAGCTATCTGTCCCTGCTGTTGAAATAATAAAATTAATTTATTATACTCAGATTTAGGAGCTGTAGACATCCAAATTCATTTGAGTAAAGTTTCAACTTAGTGTTAGACTACTGTGACTATTTGGAAAAAAACCCCACAATTCCACTAGAATCTCATATCTGGTTGCATCTAATATGTCATATGACCCATTTAAATATTTTTTTTAAAAACCTCACAGAATATATAATATTTTTTCTCATGAATGGGTGCCCACACAAATATTTTTAAGAAAAATATATGAAAATTATCTCTAATTGTTATTTTACAATCTTCATTAACCTTTTTAGTAGGTTCATAAAAGCACAAAAAAATTGGTGAAATAATTCAAAGTTTTGTCAGCTTGTTGCTGAATTCGTGCCAGACTTATTTTTTCTAACTGAAGGCATTTGGAAACTGGAAGCCAAAACTCTGGATATGTGGAGTACATAGCATCTATCCTTTTTACACATTGATATCATTTTTACTAGCCAGTGAAAACAATAACTATTTTTAAGGCTACTGTCATACAGGATAAAAAATGTTGAAGTATTTTGGGACTTGAAGGCCAGTCTAGAGCTTGATTCCAGAAGTATTTTGAACACGTGCATATAAAGCATGGGTAGAGGAATGATCTTATGGACCAGACATCAGCTCTTAAAATTGAGCAAACGGGAGAGATGTCATCCACACATCCATCCCTCTCCAGGTTACTTTGCTAATGCAGTTTTCCCATGAGCAGGTAGAGTTTACAAACTCAGAAGTATAAGCAACTTGTGTGCAAGAGAGAGTAAGGAGGAACAAGCTTCTGGGCTAAGTGTCAACATGCCCAGCAGTGCCATTGGGCATCTGCTGGCAAGGCAGATTTCAGCTGGAATGGGAATCAGACAGATCCCTCTGCTCCTCAACATGTTTGATGTCGCTGGTTGATCTGCTGACGTCTCAGGGTTTTGGTCCTGGGATTTTCTAAATAATCATGTCAATGGTCTTCCTTCTGAATCCTAGACTTTCCAATTACCCCTGTTATAGCCATCTTACCTCTGCCTGCAGTTTTACTGTCCTTACCTTGCACAGGTCTTTAAAATTTCTCACAGCTCATTCTTACAACTTAGCAACATTAGAGGCCTGAGAAAAGGTTATGTGTATGTATCAGAGCTAGACTGTGGATGAAACTCGATGGGGGACGGAAGTGAGAGATTAAAACCAGCACATTTAATGTTCATTAGGCAGTAATACTGGTGAGTTATCATTTCTTGTAGAGGTATTGCATGGCCTGATTCCAGGGCTGCCATAATTTAAACTCGTTGGCTCTTTCCAAAATGACAGGCAAGATTTGTAAGGTTCAAAAATTGGATCACTTTAACACATTTTTGTTCAGTTTCAAAAATTCTACAAAAATTCTGACTTCCCAAACCGAATATTGTATTCTTCAACAGATAACAGACACAGGTTCTTCATTACCTCCCAAGTGTATTCTTACTCCTTTTAGCTCAGGTGTACCTGCATAAAACTCTGTGAAACAAGAATTACTTCTTGGTCGAGGCCTGATGAGTACTATAGAAATAGATATTCCTTCTGATTTCCACCTTGGCTATTGGTTAGAGCCATCCTGTCACAGAAGCCAGTACAGCAAATATCACAGACAAGTGAAGGAAAAACTGAGCTTCTATCATACAAGATTATGCTGTTATGTAGTCCAACAGTATGAAGAAGAATGCAAAATCCACAGGTCACAGAGAAGTATTTCTTCCCTTTCTCTCCCCCATATCATAATTTACACCCTGAGTGGCAGAGAGGGATAAACGTGCTTGCATTTTTCTTTCATTTTTTCAATAGGCCTACAGGAAGCAAACCCCACTTATGGTCTGACCCATCTTCCTGTGCTGTAATCACTGAATTATAGTGAAATGCCAATCGCACAGTGTGTCATCTGTCTTCCCAGATTTCTTTATCAGCAGTGTCTCCTTCAGAAAAGTTCTTGGTCTTGGGAATACTTTTGCTTATGTCAATAGAACAATTTAAAATATAATAAAGGCATATATGACGTTGCCAAGTTTGTATGCAAATATTCTTGATAAAAACTGGTGTTTATTTCCTGTTAAGATGCATTGTTATTACAAGCCTCTCAGCTATAAGTTTGTAATTTATTAATCTTGAATGGATTTTGATTTATGTTTAGCCAAGAAAAATAATTTTAAACTGTGATCAGAGAACAATTGTTGGAAACATTCCAATAGAGCGGGTGTGTTGCATCGTGTGGCAACAGTGCATCATGTCCAGGGAGGTTACAACCACCGACAGGGAAACAGATGAGACAAGTCTTTGTTGTAAGCACAAGAATCCATTTATTCCCCCCTACCCCAGGCTGGGGAGGGAGTGAGAGCAAAGAGGGGTGAAGATGAAGAGAGCGAGTAGGGGCAGGCTCATGGGTTTTATCGGGTATTTTAGGGGAGGAGCCTTAGGTTTAGGTCAAAGGGGGGAGATCAGATTTCAGCCTCCTCAAAACAGGACTCCACAAGTGTGATTGCTTTTAGTTAAAAAGTGGAAAGTAACAAAATGTATGCCATCTCATGAAACTGGATTTAATTACAGTTTTCATCAGCAAGCCATCAAATTATATAAGATTATTTTATAAAGCAATGTAGAAAAATGTCACTATTTTAAATAACGTAAAATATTAATCTGAATTTTCTCCACTGAAAGGCATTTGCATGGAGATTTTTTTTCTTTGGATTTTTTAAAGTGATTTCTCCTACAAGTTTTAATGAATTAGACTTTGTAATATTATAATGATCTTTTTTAAAAAAAATTCGAAGTCCAGTGAAATTAGATCTACTTTGTTAAGTTTTAATCTACCTAAATAGATAAAATACAAAACCTGCTGTATTCAAAATTTTCTGTGTGAACCTTGATTGAAAATGAACTATATATATTTGCTATTTACATAAATATAAAATTTATATCTAAACTTTTGATGAAGAGTTACCCATACTTAACCTAGTTCTAAAAAGCATATAATTGTTCAGCCAAATTTCCCCTCTACAGGGAGATTTTAAGGTTTTTTGGAGGTTTTTGTTTGTTTGTTTAGTTGATTTTTTTTTTTTTTTTTTTGATGGTGGTGGTGGTGGTATTTTTTGTTGGTGTTTTTGGGTTTTGGGGGGGTTTTTTTTTGGGTTTTTTTTTTTCAGTCTCTTAGGTAAAATCAAGACCCTTAGGAAATATAAAATATTTTAAAATACAAAAATATCATTATTAGTAAAGATGTTATTCTTAAATGAATAAAAAGGACAAATTTTCCAGGGAATCAAAAGTGAATTTCAGTGTTGTCCTGGTTTAGGACCAACTTCTGAGAGAACCCCTGAGTGGGGTCCCTCTGGGAAGCAAACCCAAGTGGCCCCTCCCCCAGCTGGTCCAGGGAAAGACTTCCTCAGAGGAAAGTGGAAAAAAATATTTATATATAACAAACAAAGTGCCCACAAGCATAAAGAATTAAACAATAAAACATCTTGTTGCTCTGAAGTGGGATAGTAAATTCAGAAATTCCTTGTTGTGGGTAGCTCAGCTCATTCAGTTTCTTTTCAGTTCCTTCATGCTGGAAAAATGCTGGGCTCTGGGGAGCAGAGGTGTGAGATCCGGGTGTCTCTCTAGGTTTTTCAGTCCAGGACAGGTTCAAACAGTCCGGAGGAAAAGAAAAAAAACGGTCCAGAGAGCTTCTCTGCCTCAGCTAGCTAAAACTAAGCAAAAAAGGTCTCTGTCTCACTGTTTGTCCATGCCTCAGATGAACACAGCCCAGGAGAAAGAATGTGTAGGAATCAAACAGTTTCTGCAAACAAATCCCACTCTGCTTCTTTCTCTGCCTTTGCGCTCAGAATTAGTCTTAAAGGTACAGAACTTAACATGCAGCATAAACACAACAGACAGTTGCGGATACAGGCATCAAAAACTCACCCCAGGACAAGTGTAAAAGTAAATATACAGCAATTTCAGTAGTTTTCAATGACCCATAGCACATAATTCTTTAACTGTACTTTTTAGTAATTCAGTTTTACACTATTATAAGAAAAACTGAATTTTTATAAAATCAATTAAAAGGACTTTATAAGGAAGATTCATCAAGGAAATCATAATACTTACTCCCTAATGCAGAAAAAAAAGTTTTTTACTTTCTACAAGACAAAATATATCTCCCTTTATGAGCCATTCTCTTTTTAACATGTAAAATTATTTGTCTAAAAGTGAGCTGAGGTAAAATACTTCAGTATTTCAGAAGAGATTTGTTCAAATTAGAAGTACCTCAAAATTCCAAGTCTAAATGCTGCAATCATTTTATAACATCTCTGCACTTCATTCTTCTTAATAATTTCCAGCCTTGTAACCCAAATGCTAAGATTTTCTACTAAACTTTGGGTTTAAGTTAAGATTTTACATGGTAAACTTCTTCCTTGGAAATTTTTGTTGCCTAAATAGAAGCTGTGGAAAATATGACCAAGAACTTTAGCGAAGGAAACATGAAAAACATATCTAATGAGGTTTGTTCTGCATCCTTATAGTAGAGAAGAACAAATATGCAATTTTTTTGAAAGGCACTCTCTTCACAGATTTGGTCACAGTAAACTTTCATTGATCCATAAAAAAGTTTATCTGAAAAACTTCTTAGCTTTGTTTGTTTGGGGTTTTATAGAAAATGCTGCAAATTTTGTATTTTTCTTTATTCCACTACTTGGTGGTGTCCTAATATTTGTTAGATACTATTATAACTAGAAATTCTGAGTCTATGAGAGGCTTTAGCAATGGTCCTCCAAAATATAGTGTTATTCTGCAGACTGAGAGTCCATAACCTTTTTGTAGGGTTGTGCTCTCTACAGAGATTGCCTAAAAATTCTGTAACCAAGTAGTGCATGCAGTGCTACTCCAGTGACAGAAAAACAATGGACCGAGTAGTTTATATGGAAAGTTCTGGTCTTTGACATCTCACAAGTTTGAGCTCAATTTTATCTTCATTTTTAATGAACATTAGGTCAAAAGCAAAGCTAATCAAGCATCTAAGTACAATATAGCACACAAGAATGCAGAGGACTTATCATTATCATCTATCTTCCCAGTGATGGAAGAAGAGAAACGCAGGAAGGAAATTTACAGTTAAAGATTATTAGCTCCTTTTTGTGGAGAGGTAATCATTCTGTGAATTAAAAAAATAACTTTTAATCCCAGACTAGCAGTAAATTTCATCAATCATTGTATCAGGCTTTACTTCCTATGTCAGAGTTCAGGTGTGAAACATCTTTAACATTTTTAATTTCAATATTTTCTAGCTACTAAAATTTGGGCCTTCCTCAAATATACACGACATATGATAAAAAAGAATTCTACTACTAGAGAAGAATTTATGTTGAAGTTTAGTAAAATGTCTTATAAATTAAAACCCTGAAATACCTCCAACACTTATCTTCCTCTTTTTCACTTCATTGTTCCTAAGTGCCTCTATCCTGTTCCTTTTCCATTGTGGTGAATATGTAGTTTTAAATATTATTGCCTATTATATAAAGATGTGTTTTTCTGTTTGGGTTTTTTTTTCCAAGCTGGTATGAAGAATTTTTTTTTAGCTCAGAGCATCATCTTTTTATAATTCAAAGCATCATCCAGAGTTAACCTTGGATGGTTTATGTGGGGTAGGGCCTGTCCTTTTTCTGAAGGATAATACATTTGCTGTTATATGCTTTAAACATGTATCAAAGTTGTGCATCAAAAACTTATATTTGGATCTCAGATCATATGATCTTTTTAAAATTGTGTTTTATGAAAAAATAGTCCACTCTCTTACCAAAATGGCTTCAAGAAAGGTTAACAAATCTACAGAGATTAAATTTAAATATGTGTTTATTTATTAGATAAATAAATGAAATTTGTGCCCTGTGCAGCTAAATGAACAATAGTGTAAGTTTCTTTTCTGTGGTACTAACTTCATCATACTGACAAAACCCTGCAGCACATCAAGTTCCCACATAGAATAACTTTTGTTTTTATTTTTCTCTAGCTATCATATTGAATTGTCAAACTGAATGAAATAAACAAGCCAGACTACAACTAAATCAGTTTTTTTTCGCCTAAACCCACTTTTTAATGGCTGTCTTCAAGCATATATATATGTATGTATGTATGTATGTATGTATGTATGTATGTATGTATGTATGTGTGTATGTATGTATCACATGTCAAAGTAGTCATTAAGCACCCAGATTGTTTTGCATGTGAAGGAGCAAAACAATACTATTTTTCTGCCATTCTCTCACCCTTTGTATATTGGTCTTCTGCACTTCAATAAGATACTGCCTGGAATTCCTCTTGAATTTTTGAAAAAAAGAAGGCTTTCATTTTGCCTCATAAAGTTACAATTCCCCTCAATAATTAAATGAAGAAAAATGTAACTTTGTAAATAAAGATGTTAGAAAGTCCATGAATTATCAAAATATGGGAAAAGAGAAACACCTGTTTTCCAAATGGCTTTTAGAAAACATTACTGTGATACCTCAGAACAAGAGAAAACCTGGGCACTGCTAGCACAATAGTCATTTAGTTAATTTCATTTTTAATTTGCAGCATCTGTAATTATATGTGTTCATAGACATTTTTAAAAATTAAATTTAATAGGTCAGACTAGCAGTATACTGAAGACTCAATTTCAACTTAGCTTATTCTTCCCAGAAGAATGCTATGCATACAGCTGAAGATACATGATATTTGAAATGAAAACTGAAATGAAAAATGGTATAGTTGTTGGCAGAATATGTTGAAAAGAAGCATGGAGTAGCTTTAGAATAAGCTGAACTGTCTGTCAGTTATGAGACCTTTTGAAATAATAATTGTCACAGTTTGAAAGACAAGTGTCTGCTAGGAAGGCAGGAGCCTCCCATGGAATGAAAAAATGTAAACTGCCTCCCTCCGAATGATTATAATTTTGGAATGGAAGGACTCTAAGGCAAGGAGATGAGAACAGGAATAACAGTTCTTTACTAGTGTATATAACAAGGCCAACAAACAACAACAACGTCAGTGACAACCGGAACCACAAACCCAGTGACCCCTTCTCGGCCTCAGGCACTTTCCCCTTTGGTGCAGTTCCGGTCACAGCCGGCAGGGGCGCTGGTGGCTCCCGGCAGGCAGCACGGGTGTGGTGATTCCCCTGTGGCTGCAGGGGGCGCTGTGGCATGGGCTCAAGGAGCACATGGTAATGGTGGACAGGCTGGGATGGGAAGGGATGGAGGAGAGACTTTGCTTCAGAAACTCCTGGGGCAACCGATCCTGGTGCCTCAGCAGTACCCTTGGAAACAGCAAACTGGAACAGCAGGAATGAGCAAAACTCCTGGGGTGGTGGAGCTCTGTATCTGTGGCTGGACCCACAGGAAGTCTTGGTAGGCAGGGGGTGCAGGGCTACAGTGCAATGAAACCTCGGAGCAGTGCCGAAGAAGCGGTGGACGCAGGACAGAGGCAGACCGGCTCCCAACACAGCAGAGAGGGGCAAGCCCAAGATCCCAGGCACTCAAGCAGATGGGGACAGATCCCTCTTTTAGTGAAGTGGGTGTTAATAAGGTCGCAGTTTAGTGGCTGCTTTTTTAAGCAAAGGCTCACCTCACGGCAGAAGAAACAGCTCTGGGCTGGGCTCTGGCGGCAACAACAAATTCCCAATCCACGACTCCAACCATCCTCCTCCGAAAGCCAAGAGCAAGAGAGACCTAGCAACTGCCTCAGCCCCGTCCCCCACCTGCCCAACTTTCCTGGCACCTCTGCCAATCCAAGAGAAACTCCCAAAAAGCAGAGCAGTTCCACCAAACACCCTCCTTCCTGGAGGCTTGGCCACCTCCCTGCCATCTCAAGCACCCAGCCATCAGTGCTTCCCAGCAACTCAATAGGAAAAAAATCTACAAGTAAAAGGAACAAAAGAAGAAACCCAACCCACAGTAATAATGTATTGGGGTACCTTGCTCCCGGGGTCAAATCTTGTCTAGCTCCAGACCCCGGTGCATTACCCTGATAATGGACAGAAGTTAAAAGACAGAGGTGCTCTTTTTCTTCCTTGGGACCACAGTCCCACAGCTTTATAGTAGAACCCAAACTCCAGGAGGAACAGAAATAGGGAGAAACTCTCATGGTGGGGATTTTTAAACCCGGGGGGAAAGGGGCAGGGAGAGGAACCACAACCAATGGGAAACAATGGGGTGGGGCGTAGGGAGGGACTGACTAATGGATACCAACACCAGAACCCAGAGGGGGTACAGAACAGACCATGTGCAAAATATAATAAAACTATTTTTGTGTGCAAATATGATAAACCATCCAGTGCAATATAATAACAAAAATGAACTATTTAGTGCACTACAACAATAATGCAAAGGTTTACATAGAAAACAACCCCAAACTGGACAAATTAAATCAAAAACAGAATCTTAGAATCAATCTTAGAATCAATTAGAAAAGACCTCCGAGATCCTGCAGTTAAACCTATGGCTGAACGCTGCCATATCAACTAGACATAGATCTAAATGCCACATCCAGTTTTTCCCTAAACGTCTCCAGGAATGGTGACTTTAATCACCTCTCTGGCCAGCCCATTCCGATGTCTAGTCTGAGTTTCAGTGAAGAAATCCTTCCTAATGTCCAAACCTCTCTTGGAGCAGCTTAAGACTGTGTCCCCTTGTCCTGTTGTTCGCTCCCTGGGAGAAGATATCAATCCCCACTTGGCTTACAACCTCCTTCTAGGTAGTTGTAGAAAGCAATATGGTTAGTCCCTGTTAGGCCTCCTTTCTCCAGGCTGAACACTCCCAACTCCCTCAGTTCTTCCTCATCAGACATGCTCCAGACCCTTCACCAGCTCCATTGCCCTTCTCTGGACATGCTCCAGGCCCTCAATGTCTTTCTTGTAACAAGAAGCCCAAAACTGAACACAGGATTCAAGGTGAGTGCTCAGAAGTGTCCAGCATGGGAAGGATTTTACCCTGCTCCTGCTGCCACACTGCTGTTGATAGAGTCCAGGCGCCATTGGTCTTCTTGGCCACCTGGACACAGCTGGTTCATTTTTAGCAACATTGTCCCCAGGGTCCTTTTCCGTTGGGCCACTTTCTAGACACTGTCTCCTTAGGCAACCACTTTTGGTTTTCAATATGATCTGACTGAAATGCAGCCTAAATGGTTATTTTGAAAGAAGAATTTGTGAATCTTTGTGATCACATAATGAATATTAATAAGTGGTTAAGTCTTTTGACTGCATGACAGGTTAGCATTATACTGTGGGAAAAATAAATAGTTGAATTTATAACTGTACCAAGGTTAAGAATAATAAAGTGAGTTACACCTGCCCAAATTCCTTGTGAATCAGTAAGCTGATCACAAAAAAAATGGAAAGATAAGTTCAGGGGAAAATGTACTTGACTATGCTGACAAAACAGAATCTTTCAGTTGTAAACTGAAAATATATACATATAAGTAAATTATTCCCCATACTCATGATTGCTGTAACAATTGAATTGAAACTTGCTCAGAAGCTTCACTTTGTATGCTAGAAAATTAAAATCATATCAAATTGCATTTTGTAAAGAACTACTCATAATGAAACTTTAAAATGAGAATTTTGTTCATTTTCTCAGCTATTTTGAAAACTGTGACACAAACAGCAGGTGTTTGAGAGCCTTAATGTGTTATCTCTATGATCAGCAGAAGGAAAACCACCTTCCACCAGTATTCTCACTTATTTTAGAGATACCCCCAAACTTTTAAAGGGCCATCATGTCTTGGTTGTAATCAAGTCTTTCAGTAAGTGTGAATGCATAAGCTGTTAGTCCTGATGTTTTACGTTTTGTGTGGGCAGCTGTTTAACATGCAAAATTATTAACAGAATGTTGGACCTCAAATGTTTTAGTTTCTGATGGCTATAAATTATAAGATAGTACTCCAAAGTCAGAAAAACATGAAACTTCTATGACTTAAATCTCCAGAGGAATCCATGATAGCTCAGATGCTGATTTTAAGTCATATACAGAACTTCCACTTATGCTTAGCTGCAGGCATTCCCCCATTTGACAAATTCAGTCGGTGACATCACAGCAAGTATACAAACATGAAATTCCCAAGGACACAATGAGTTAGTGCTCGCGTGAAAGAATAGCAGAGTGGCATATGGCTGAGCTAACAGGAAATGTGAAAAGTGTAGAATATTCCCTAAAGAGAGATACTTTGAAGAAGTAGACAGTTTTCAAAGTGGAAAAATCCCCAAACTATTAGGTAAATTTAGAAGAACGTTTCCATCCCAATTTGGGCTACTGACTTGGAGGAGTGACCTCTAAGTAGAAATAATTTTTTGAGGTGCTCAAGTGTGTCCAGATGTTTTGGATTATGTAACCTAAAAATATGTATTCTATTTCATCTCCTGAAAGCTGTTTCTTGGGAGATGTTTTATCCTCCTAACTCCGGGGGTGGGGGGAGAGGGGCATGCCTTCTGATAATGGCTCAACCATTAAATCCAGGTGGGGCAGTGTTTCTTATCTCTTTCACCACCCCTCCATCCTCCAGGAGACATCTTCTGATAATGGGCCATTAGGGCCCACCAATGACATGACACATTACATCATCCCATTGTGAGATGCTCCACACAGTGGGGGAGGAGCCAACTGTTCCTAGCTAGATAAAAACTGGGAGTGAAGGACACAAGGTATCCTGTTTTTCCACTGGATTCCTGGAGGAAAACTGGACCCACCTGTACACCACTGGACTTTCCATAGAACCATCTCTACTCCACAGAACCACATCTTTTACTCCAGGAGGACTTCTTTGGACTGCTTCCAACACCCTGACCACCAGGGTGCCAGGTCCTATCCCTGACTGTCAAGGTTTTTTTCCCAGGATCTTTGTTTTCTTCCTTTTTTTTTTTTTTTTTTTTTTTTTTTTTCCTCCCACTACAATTGTATTTTCCTTTGTTTTTTAATATTCCTAGTAAAGAACTGTTACTCCTATTTCCCATATCTTTGCCTGAAAGCCCCTAATTGTAAAATTATAATGATTTGGAGGGAAGGGGGTTTCCATTCTCCATTCCGAGGGAGGATCTAGCTTTTCTTGGCAGACAACTGTCTTTCAAAACCTAGACACCAGAGAAGGAAACAGCTGGGGAAGAGGTTGGAGCACAAGTCCTGTGAAAAACAGCTGAGGAAGATGGACATGTTTAGCCTGTAGAAAAGGAGTACAGGGGAGCCCTTATTGCTCTCTAAGGTGAATTGTAAGGAGGTTGTAGCAAGGTGGGGATCAGCCCCTTTTCCCAAGAAACAAGTGATAAGATAAGATGGCCTCAAGTTGCACCAGGGAAGGTTTAAATTTGGTATTAGGAAAAAAAGTAATGAAATGGACTGTAGAGCATCAGAACAAATTGCCCAGGGAAGTGGTGGAGACACCATTGTTGAAAGCATTCAGAAAAGTATTCGGGTATGGCATTTGCGGATGTGGTGAACCTGGTTGTAGTGATGGGTTGTACTTGCTGATCTTAAAGGCCTTTTCTAGCCTTTATGATTTCATAATGCTATGAATTTATGAATGTTGGTTTTCATTCAATGTGATAGAAAGACTTCTTAATGTTAACAATTCTTGCTGTAAGAGCAGCAGCAGTCCCTAATAGACATGATTTACAGAATTCAGTCTTTGACTCAGACATCCAGCAGCTTTCCAAACTCATAAAAAATGTTAACTGCATGGTCAAAGAAACATCAGGAGTAGCTGAGGCATGATTTGAGAAGAGATGAGTAACATAAACCTTTCACCTGTGGGACCCTAGCTCAAATTCAGCTGTTGTTAATATCAGCTAAAAGTAATTAAGATGACAATATGATATGCTATTGACTTCTACATCAGAAAGTGATCCACACAAACAATATTTTTGTTAAGTTTTTACTTTGTCCTTAAATAAGCCATACCTGTAGATATGGTGTGTCAGAGTTGAGACCTGTGGGCAAGTCATCATAAGGAAACATGTTTCAACTGCTTATGGAAGGAAATTCTGCTCTCCAGATGTCTTAAGGGCACTTTTCATAAGCACTAAATTGATTAAAAAATTATGTTGTTTGTCTTCCATAGACACACACACAACATTTAATTTAGTCAATTTTGTTTGTTTGTTTCTGTTGGGGGTTATATTTTTTTCTTTTGTACTTACAGAATTTTTCCCATGAGTTGCTAGGAAATTAACTACTGGCTACTTGTGGGTGCTTGAGCAGAACAAAGGGGCAAAGGAGAGGAGTTGTAGAACCTCTCTACACTTCTTTGGGTCACTGGGAGTTTCTCTCAGAGGAAGAAGATCATGAGTTTTTGGGGCAAATAAAGGACAGGGCTGGGGACAGCTATTTGCTCTTGCTCTCAGCATTGGAGAGAGGACAGCCAGGCTGCTGCTTGCTATGGGAGGAGTTCACTGTCACCACCAAGTCCGGTCCTGAGAAAATCTACCATCATCTGCTTGTGTGCCCTGGAATTCTGAGCTCCTTCTCCCACCCTGCTGGGCCAGCCCTGTCCCACCGCTGCCGTTTCCTTGGCACTGCTTTGAGGCTTTTTGCTGCTCTGTGGCTCCTCACTGCCCTGCCCTGCCAGGACATCCCTGCCATTCAAGCTACCACTGAGGAGTTTCTGATATACCTCATCCACCAGACCAGGATTTTCCACTATTCCAGCTTGGTGCTCTCGGAGTCCAAAGAGATCAGATTGCCCTGGGCTTTGTGAAACAAAGCCCCTCAAGGTTCCTGGTTCTGTTTATTCTTAATGCTGTAGTTGTTGTTTTTTTGCCTTGTTATACATACTAATAAAGAACTGTTATTCCTATTCCCATACCTCTGCCTGAAAGCCCCTTTAGTTTTCTAAATTATAATAATTTGGAGGAAGGGGTTTGAATTCTCCATTCCTAAGGAGGCCCTGCCCCTCCCTAGCAGATATCTGTCTTTCAAACTAAGATAGTTTCTCCTCAAGTAGACATCTTTCAGGTTTCAGAGTTAAAAGATTTTGTTGCAGGTGTGGTGTTTTGCTGTTGTTGATGATGTCGGGTTTTTAAATTTCTGTTTTCTTTTTTTGCTCTTGTGTATTTTGTCATAGATAAAACAATAGATGAAAGACTCAGCTGAGTCCAAGAAAAATGTTGCATATTGAAAGAATGTTAAAAAATATTGGGGTTTTTTGTGTTTGGATTTGTTTTGGAGGGTAGGGGTGTTGACATATATTTAAACTTCTGTGTAACAGGATCTGAAGCCATAGTTTATCCTCAAAAATTTTGCTGAACAACAATTATTTGGCACAATATGCTTACCTAGCAGAACAAATAAATATGAAGCAAGAATCTTATTTCTGTGATTCCCTTGAAAATAGCTAACTTCTTATTTATTTGGTTTACATTCTTCTTCATGTTATATAAATATGGAAAATGGGCTGAAAGTAACATTGTGTAGCTCAATGAGGAGAGGTTAAAAGTCCTGCACCTGGGAAGGAAAAAGCTGACACCAGCAGAGGCTGAGGGCTACACAGCTGGAAAGCAGCTGGGCAGAAAAATGATCTGGCGGTCCTAATGATCAACAAGTTCACCATGAGCCAGCAACGTACCCTTGTGGTTTCCTCCGAAGATCAGGAAGCCTTATTTTACTCTGTGGATGACTGAGCACTGGCAAAAGTTGCCCAGAGAAGCTGTGAAACCTTCCACCTTGGAGAGGTTAAAAATGTGAGTGGACATAATCCTGGGAAGTTTTCTCTAGGCATCTCTCTGCTTTGAGCAGGGATTCAGATGAATTGTTCTTCAGAGGTGCGTGCGAATATCATCTGCTCTGTGATGCTGATTTTATACCATAATGTATATTGATATAAATATGGGTGAAATGGTTTGTGCTGTATGTTCACCAGTCCCGTAATTTCTGTGTTTGCTCTGATATTTCAGTATAACTGAAATATCCAGCCTCTTTCCTTGGGTTAGTTGTTAAACATCTCCTGTATCAAAGAAGCCTGTCTGGAGATAATCCTACCAGAATTTAGATCCCTTCCTACCTGACTTACATATTACAGAATAATATGGGCTCAGCTTCTATAAAACAAAGAAATAGATGGAAAGAAAAAAGTCCAGGAAAAGAAACAAATTAACAAGAAACACTGCTAGCAGAAGAAAAGCAATTATCCGAATGAAAATTCATTCTGTGCCTATAATAGGAAAAGTTACAGTAACTCATTTTTAATTCATCATTGTCAAACTGTGCTCAGTGTTTAGACTTGTGTCTTTTAACAGTTATTGCAACTGTTCTGTGGAGAGAGTATTCATGTCTTCTCCCTTTTTCTCCTCTCTTTCTGATTTGCTGAAAGAACTTGTTCTGCTTGTGTCTGCATCTCTAACTACTTACCTATCTACCAACTTAGTATTTTCATTGACAGCAAGAAAGTAGGTGAGAGAGCAATTTTTCTGAACCCCTGGGGAAAACATACAGAATTATGTCTCTTGTATGCTGTATTTTCTCTGCTGAATACATGCTTTATTTTTGAACCTTGTGATAAGTGATTATCTTCTTACATGGTTGTAGTGGATGCTTCAAAATGCCTTGAAGAAGTGCAAGATAAATGGGCAAGTCTATGTGCAAAGCAAAATTGAGAGGGGTGGCTTATCTCTTAGAAAGAGTACTGAGCTTCCCAGGTGATCTCAAAAGATTCTTTGTGACTTGTCTTGCTGATGGTTTAAAATTAGGGTAGACATCGCACATAGGAACAGTCAGCTATATTTAACCTGAGACAATTGTGTAATGACTAAATACATTGTGACATTGTTTCAAAAAGTGCTTATCCCCACAAGGACTGCCAGAACTAAGCATGACAAATGCCAGCACTAACTTTGGCTCTTTTATTTATTTGTTTGTTTGTTTGTTTGATTGATTTATTATTTAATTATTTAATTATTTATTTAAAAGCCACAATTCTGGATGCATTTTTCCATTAATCTTTAAATCAGACATCTGGTAAATTCTAAAGGTAATTGGAAAATAAATACATTCACTTGCACAGTTGTTAACCCTCACAGAGAACTTATCTCTGTAATGCTGCTCTTTCAGTTCTTTTCTGTTCACCCATCCTTCTTTCTTCTCCAAAAAGCAATACCAGTCTCCTCCTGCTTGTATATATGCTTTTTGACAAAAGTACTGGAAGACAGAGTTGGCATCCAAATTTCCAGAACTAAAGAAAAAGTGAGATAATCATTAGAATGATTAGCAAAACTACTTATTTGACTCAGAAGAAAAAGGGAAAGAGAAAGGAAATAAAAAGAAAAAGTGAAAAAAGAAAAAAGAAAAAAGATTGTCATTACTGATAGATATGTTAATTACAAATTTATTTTTGAATTTAAATTGGAATTTATGAAGTCTATCGGGCTTAGGCTGTATTTTCACAAGGAGGGAGAAATCTCTCTGTATCCCCTGTCTTCAATGATGCATACATAATCTGTATCCTATGGGATCATGTAGAGTATAATTGTGGAATTCCATCTCCTTACACAAATACAGAAATAAGTAATAAATAGAGTGGAACACTGAATCTTTAGTATCAGCCTAAATATTAATAATTGTCATCATTCTTTATAGTTTGGAATATTATACCATAGAGAAGGTCTAATCTCTCTTGACAGAACTATTCTACAGAGTTTCAGGTCAACATACAGTGCAGCTCTGTGCTTAAAGCATTCAAAGGAGAGATAGCAGAGACAACTTTAAATCCCTGTAGGATTTATAAGCAGAAATTGGAAATGTCATGTCTTACCTCTTGGGAGTACCCTAAGATGTATAAGGCCATTGAATTCCTCTCACATTCCTTACGTTGAAACAAATCCATTTTATAGAAAACATTTTAAAAGTCACAGATACCAAGAGCAAAAAGAGAGGGGGAGAGAGATTAAACTCCAACCTGGTGGAGTGGGGCACCTATATCAAGCCTTGTTGGTATGCATTAATCACAGCGGTGTGATTAATATTGCCTTTGAAATTTACTTTGCTAAGTAGGGCAGAAGAAAGGAATAGTATAGAGTCCTTTCTGCAAAAAAAGAGGCAAAGTGATATCATCCATATTACAAAAGGAGAAATTTATATAAGATTAGAATGTATGAGACATTCAAACTACTGTGTTGGTTTTTGTGAGGTTTTAGGTTGGTGATTTTTTATTTTTTTTTTTTAAGGGTTAACCTCTATGTTGATGAAGATTCCAGAAAAAAATGGAATAATTTGTAATCCATCTCAGGAAAAATAAATATGTATGTAAATAAATAAATAAACAAACAATGTCAATGTTTTCATGTGTGAAAATTCATTGAAGCAGTGAATTACCACTCACACATTTTTTGTTTAGGAGGTGAATAAATAGTGAATTATTTTGCTTGTTGTGCAAATTTTTTCTACAGTAACTTTTTTTTTTTTTTTTAAGCAAAAGAAATATAAGAAGAAACTAGTAATCCAGAATCTCCTTTGATTAACTATTTAGGATGTAAAACCATATATTTCCACTTAACTTACTCTAAACCCATCCTTTATCAAAAAATACTGCTGGAGAAAAATTTTCTTTGGGTAGCTCTTAGATTTCTTGTTTCACTCTTTCAAAAAAATGAAATGTCTAAAATAATCTGATCTTCACCCAAAATCTTGTGTGTTACAGTTGAATTATGTCATCATGTACTGCTCCTTTAGATAATGACCGTGTTATTTGGATATATGCAAACACAATAACTTTCTGTTTTGAAGTTATGCTTTAAGAAAAGTTCATTCATTTTGGGCAAAGTAATTTGGTAAAGGACCTTAATCTACCAAGATTGCTGAACACAGAAATGTTGCTGTGGGCTGTAATTTCAGGTGGCTACAGCTTTCATTTGAAGTGCTGGGATTTGAAATAACATTACTTTGTCTTACTGTGATAAAATTCCATGTTGACAACAGTTTATGAAACAAATGTCTGCTGAAAAGCATAGAAATAGCAAATATTATGCAAATCAAATCATTAGTCAGAATATACTTAAAGACAGTAAAAATTCAACAGAAATAACTTAGGTGGGATATATATCTCTCCAAAGTTTTCTTGTAAGTTGGATGGTTTCACAATTTTTTCACTTAAAAATTCCAGGCTGCACATTAATTGAGTACCTATTTAGAAGCATGAATGACTATTTTGCATTTACTTAATGTAATTTATATGGATTTAGTAGTATTTTAGTTTACTTTCTATATAGTTTTTAATAGTGTCAGAACTTCTAGTCCTAGCAATAAACTAATAAATACACTGTGCTTTCTCTTTGTTGCTGTTGGTTTTTATTATTCCCAATATTGAATGGAAGAGGCTGCTTTTCGTTAACATGGAGTGCCTGAACTTCATCTGCTGCATAGATATTCTCAGTTAACTTGTCAGGTAATCCTGCGTAAATAAAACTTCCGAGTGCATGCAGTACCACATAAAACAGTGCAAACATACAGCACAATGTCTTTATCTAAAATACAGTTATGGGACATAAGACCAAATCAATATTATATTTGAGGGTAAACAGCTAAAAATAGTAAAAAACCACTACAGATACAGAAGCAATGCCTTATTTACTAATTTTAAATTACCTCTAGCATTAAACATCATATACAAATCAGAAATACATCAGAAATACAACTTAAAGCTTTCAGATTTAACACTTAGAATTTCTCAAAATTTAACTAATGTGTTGAATAATATGACATGGATTATCAGCAACACTGTTCTTCAAGATATCATATATTATGATTATTACTATCTCACCTGAAATAGGGTCCTGCATCTAACTGGAATCTCCAGATAATTTCATGGTTGCAAACATTTAAAATTATGTATCTTGAGACTAAAATGCATTTTAATATAGTAAAATATAATACAAGAACTCTAAATGCAATATGTAGTAACAGAGGCATGATATTTCTTCTTTTGAGATGGTTATACCACCAACTACGTGTGTGAGGAACTTCTAGATCTTCGGAACAGAGGAGCCTGAAGCTATAAAATAAGATATATCGCATATAAAATAGGAACATTGGCTAGTTAGCTTAATCATTTAAGGTATGACAAAATTAAGCATTCTTAATTCACACTGCTTTCTAATTTTTTCAAAAGAAATTTTCTATTTTATCAAATTCATAGAAAAATTGTTACTGTTTTCCAAGAGTTTTCAATAATATACCTCACAGACGTTTTCAGATTATTAGAGCTATTACTGAGAAGAAGTTTAGAGATAAAACGACAGAAAACCAGGAACAATTCATGACAGAAATTCATGAGTGATTATGGCTCAAACCATCTTACAATAGAAAAATTGCAATAATCCGTTTTCTTGAAGCTCTTATTTATATACAGGTGAATCATACATAAAATTACTGGAATTTAAATTGTCACATTAAAACACATTTGATTTATATGAGACTAGGAGATTGCTTGAGTGAAATATCCTAGTGTCTTTCCTTGCACTGCCTTCAGCATTGATTCCTTAACTGCTTGCCTGAAATGAGACATGGATTTTTATCTCCAAAGTCATAAAGACAAGATAACCTTTGGTGTGACTTGTTTGGGCCATTCATATGCTTTATTGGGCCAAATACAATTGAATTAAAAATCATGCTGAAAATATTATATTGATTACATCTGAGCAAAATGAGAAAATTATGAAAATTTGAAGATATTCACAAAATGAGAAAAATCATATAATTACTCCCTGTGTTGGGGAAAAAAATTGAATCATAAATTCAAAAAGGAACGAAGAATCAGAAAATGTAAAAGAAGCAGCTGATTTTTACTGTTCTGGGTTCTCTTCCTTGGCAGATATTTTGTTGTGTTTTTTGTTCTTGTAGTCCAGAACATGGTCATTTCACTAAACAATTTCATAAGAATAGGTAATTTCATTAGATGGAATTAAATATAAAAACTGAATATTAACAACATGGTTAAGAGAGAATGTAAAAACAGTATGCTACATAGACAAACAAAGTCACTTACATACAATTGTTTTTTATATGCTGTGTTAAGAATACAGCAAACTCCGTTTTCAGTGTAAAATCTACAATATACACTTTATAAGGTATACAGAATGTGTTATAAGACCTAAGCCTTGCCAATGAAGAGGAATGGCCCAGGGTATGTATAGTAACACAGATGATCAGTGTAAAATCAAAGACAACAGGACATTCAGATTTTTTTCTGTGGTTTAAACTGCATAATTATCATTCATAGACAAGCAGATGTATGACTCTTACTAGCACAGGATTTTGATATGGGTAGGAGATTGAGTGAGATATTAATCTGATAAATACAATTCCAAGTTATCTTCTGTGTGCTGCCTAAATTTGCCCTTCTTTCATGAAGTCTTAAATAGTACACCTCAAAAAATATTTAAAAAGAAAAATAAAAAGGGGACTCTAATTGGTCTGCTTAGAAAAAATTGGACACTGAGACTGAACTGAATGTAGATTTTAAAATCTGTTGTTTCAGTTACCAGTAATAGTGTTCAGCTCAGGTAACTGGAGAGTTTGGCCAAAAAAAGCCAAATGCTGCTAAAAACCTTTATAAACCTTTTCATAAACAATTGCAACATAGAGAACTACTAAGAAGAACTTTAAATTTAAGAGATTCAAACTATGCAACTGAAGTTCTATAAATTCCTTATAAAAAGATACAACCAAAATATTTACCAAAAAGAAAAAGAGGCATTCCTTTAAAACAAATAAACTGTCAATTTCTTATGTAAGACAGGATTTGTTGGATTTTTATTTTAATAACTCAAGAAGATATAAGACTTGGGACTGTTTATATATTTTGTTGGAAAATTATACAAAGCAGAGATACAAAATCATGGTCTGCATAGTACATTGTTTAATATGAGTTTTTCCATAAATATTAGACAGATTAGAACTCAATAAAATAAAGCTTCTCTGAATTCAACCCATTTGTGCACAGTCTACTGTTGCATCAAAAAATCTGAAATACAAGAAAAATTACCCTATAAATTAATAACCAATTTTTTAAGGTTGTGGGAAAATTTCTCTCTCAGAACTTTAAAATATATTTTTTAGAACTATTGGATTATTAAACCAAACATGAATTCAGTTGTTATTTTGTAAATAAACATAAATCATAGTACTTGCAGTTTCAATACTTTGGAAATAATTATATAGAGTCCTTTGAATTCATGTATCACAGTTTGCACTGATTAATCTTCTAAACATTAATTTTGACAATTTTGGATTTTCATTAAATATACATTGTGTTGTACTATTCAAATTTAAATCCAGAAAACAAGCAATTTTTAAACTAAGTTCCTTATTAAGAAACACTTATACAATCATGATATTACATAAAATAACATCGCCTATGCCCCCACCTGTTTATGCTGGTTGTTAGATGGTGTCCACCCATAAGAAACACACATCTGATAAATGTAATAAGTCCAATGAGCTAACACATATACAAGATGTTAGCTTCATCAGTTTGTGCAATTAGTTACAGGAGGTTGTTACCTCAAATAAGAGAAGCTAGACTTGATGACCTGGAATAGCCAAGTTCCACTAAAGTGCGAGAAATTAGTATGACTAAATGGCTGCAGCAAAGTTTCTAGAAATTCCCAATGAAGATTTAATCCTGTTCTCATTCATATCCCATAGATGAAATTATTGAATTTTTTCCCCTCTATCACCCCATGTGAAACATGACAACAAAATGTAAAAGTTTCAATTACTCAAGCTTTTATATCAGAGAAGAAACACAAACACCACATTAAAGCAGTTCCAGAACATAGTTTTGTTGTCCTTTTTTCCCCTCTAGTTTAGCCTTTAAACTACTGTTGTCAGTTTTCTTTTTATGAATTATTCAGCTAGGAATAAAAGTGTCAGGAATTAAATAGCTTTTAAGCACTGTGAAGAATCAGAACAGGACATACGGTTAGAGTACCCTGCAGTTTAGATAGAAGAAATATAGGTGCTGTTCTGTTAGGATCCACAACAGGTGATCAGGAGTTACAACCACACTTTGTAATGATGGTTATTTGCTTTGCATTTCTTCTGAAGAATGTGTGACACCAAAGAAAATTTTACAAGAGACAAATTTTACTGTCTAGAAAACCACTTAATGAATCTCTGATGAACTTCATTTTCTGTCTGAGTAGATACCACAAAGTTTTCCTCTCACCTCCGGGGGAGGGGGGGGGTGGGAATCAGGGCTTTATTTGGGTTCCAGCACCTTTAGCGCCTTTAGCTCCTTCCGCGTCCCCGTCCCGTGGTGAAAGAGACTGCCCCTCCTTTCTCAGGGCTTTTTCCCCAGGGGTTAAGGGGCTAGAGGCAGGGACAAGCCACTACCCAATCAGGACAAGGTGGGAGTGGAATAGAGTTGGGTTACATTCCAGTGTGGGAGGATGGGCACTGCCATGCAGGGACAAACCACGTGATACAGTTTCCAAGGGGAACCGGGGATACAGAAGAAACCATTAAAAACCCAATATAAAAATGAAACACAATATAAACCCAATATAATGCACTACAACACTCACTCATTCACAACAATCAAAAACAATGTGATTCAGCATCTCAGACCTTACATTCAATTTTCTGAATAGACAGGAAAGCACAGGATAATCTTCCCTCAGCACAGAATAATCTCTCTGGTTCATAACACCAATCTCTGACAGGGAAACAGGCAGAGCTCTGTGATGCAACCATCTTCCACCATCTGCTCCTGCATCCATACATATGTTGTATACACACACTCGCTGTGACCTGCTTCCTCTTCTGCTGCAGCACTCCCAACCCCTGTGTCTACCCCAGCTGTTTCCAAAAGGCTGTCAGCTCTATCCTCTCTCTCCTGGCTGGCAAGAAATGGCTCATGGAAATCTGGGTTTGACTGTAGAGTAACCAGGTAGTACATTGAGTCTCAACAAGCATCTGGTTAAAACAGCAGCTGTCACTGCACATCATAACCTTTCCTTTTCAGAAGCAACTGTTGCCAGCTAACATAAAAAAAATGCAGGTGTTTTAAAAGTCCTCCTATTCACTGTCAAATATGGCTGAAACAGTTAATTCTTCAAAAGTTACTGAAAAATACTGACAGACAGAATGGTCATGTGAAATATATTTCTCAGGAAATCAAGCTAAAAATGAGATTACTGATTAATCTCACATTTCTAACCTCAAATTATCCTGTAATTATCTTAGAAAGGCAATTTTCTCTTTTTTCAAACTCTATTGCCACTGTATTTGAAGGGACCTTTGTTTATTTCATCATTATGGTAATTCAGCTTTCAGTATTCCTTTTTTTCCCTGCAGTTATCAGTTTAACTTTCTTCTGCATATTTTTTTTTAGATCCTGTTCTTTACTATGCCATGTGTATATATTTCTAACATCTTTCACTTCTTGCTTCAACTGCTCTTTATATCACCTTACTTAATCATGTTGGCCTTTTGCAACCTTTATGCTGTTTAAATTTAAACAAGAATGGATTTCAACTGCAGTCTGTTCAAGTATTTCTTAAATATTCACCACTTCACCTCACTACATTTGCCATGCATTATAGAATTTCTATAAAAATCACCCAAGGCATTTTACATTCTTTCAACTCAGCTTTACCAGAGTGAAAAAAGAGTAGAAATAAATTCTAAAAACTCTTGTGTATTTTTAAAAAATGCTTACCTTCCTGTGATTTTAAAATTAATTAATGCTCTATTTTCAAATCCTTATATTCTTTAACTTGAATTTGCTATACATTGTGGCACTACCTTTCAGCTAAAATCCAATTCATTCAAGTCAAACTGTCAGATCACCTGAATTTTGTCCTTGCTGTGGTGCTATGGATTCTCGATAGCACCAAACCTAACTCTTTTTCACAGCAAAATCTTAGCCAACATTTACTATAAAATGTTTTTAGTAAATACTCCTAAATGTCCAAAACAATGTATCAGTATTTATATCAGTGTACTTGCAGTGAAATTTCATATACTTTAAATTTGGAAAAGTATGATTATGGAATTGATTGTAGAATTGATGTGGAAGTGTGAAACAATTATGAAGGCTAAAAGTCAACTACTGCTTTTCTGTAGAAATACATCATGCTTTGTAAGCCTGGGATTTGTTTTCTACTTAGTTAGTGAGGCTTCTCTCATTCTCTGTGTACTGGGACACTTTCTTTTCACAACCAAGACAATGAGTTACAGTAGTCTATAAGGTATTTTTCATATGCAATGTAATTTTTCTTTTGTGTGAATATGTTATTCTTTCCACAGATTTAACATAAATATTTTGAAGAGTCATAATTCCTCAAGAGTAAGAGGAATTGTATGTAACCCTGCATGAGACTGATGGCCATATTTGAACTTCTGTATGAAAGAAAAAGGCCTTGAAACACACACAAAAAGTGTATTAACACTTAAAAGGATTAACACATGATTATGGTATAACTCCATGCTGTTAAATTACAAATTGAACAAGATATAGTGCATTCTATTTTCATTCTATCAGAAATTAGCTTTTCCATACCCAAAATGTTCTATCCAATACACTTGATTTTTGTGCACATTTAATTTTTACTCTTATTTAGTGAAATTATACAACTGGTGAATATTGCCTCAAGGATCAAGAAAATAAAATCCAAGTCATGGACTTATTGGGCAGTGTCTGACTCTTGCTTCACTTGCTCAGAATGCAATGGGTTTGGATATTTATGAAGTCCCAGATTAATTTTTCAGACTGCACAAAATTAAATCACTCTGTGTAGGAGCATTGTCCAAAGACCCCAGGTATTTTAGGTTTGCCTAATTTAGGTTCTTTCCTTTGAAACCCCAAGGCTTCAGGGTAGCTATGATAAATGTGAACACAAAAAGAACAGTATTAGAATTAATTTCACAATACAAGGTAATTGCTACAACTTTCTATTTCTCCTCTTTCCAGATTTTTACATGCAGCAACTTAGATATTTAAAGTAAAAACAAAAACAAAATAAAAACAAACACACAAAAAAACCAACCAAACCAAAACCCAACAAACAAACAAACAAACAAAACCTACAACAACAACAACAACAAAAAACCAACCAACAAACAAACAAAAAAACACCCCACAAAAAAAACCCTCACTAATTCAGCAAAACTCTGGTGGATATAATATATCTCACCAGAAGAGGTTGTAAAATATCATCAGTTTGTCATAAGTATGTATGTAGTAATGTCTCAAATTGTTTGAATGGACATTTTTGGAAAATAAAAAGATAGAGTGTAGCTATGAAGGAAAAAAATCTAACAACCAATGAATGTATATTTCAGTGGGCCAGAACAATAATAAAAAGAAATAAATTTTAAAAAAATAGAAGAGAGAGAGAGAGAAGCAGAATTTTATTATGTTGCATATATTAAAGAAAAATTATCAAAAAACCAAGCAACCTCATAAATGAACACATAATAGCTATCTTATTACATGGTTATTTCAAAATAGGAATCTCATCTTCAGTAACAAAAATGTTTGGGTCAGTAAAAATGAGGGTGCATATTAATTAAATCAGAAGTGAAATTACAGTATCTCACAGACCTGTATGGCATCTTGCATTCTCTAGCTTTCTGGTTTTGGCATAGAAAGTTTATGAAATATCTTTGTGATTTATAAGTGCACATGAAGACTCTAGGAATTCTTCCTAAAACAGATAAACATTGTAGTCATGTCAATGCACTGAATAACCTTTTAACTGTTCTTAAGTTAAATCAGATACACAACTACTCAAAGGACGATGGCGTGTGATTTGGCACCAGGCAAGCATGTGTCCTTGCAGCAAACTATGTAATACTTGATACCTGTACTCTGATATTCTCACAGCCAACTTCAAACTATAACTCCAAAGAGCATTCCTGCTCCAGTCAGAGAATGACAGATGCCTATTTGCCTTTATGTCCCCAGCTAACTTTTACAGCACTGAAACTGTTACTTAGCAGCAATTCTTCCACTTGCCTGTATATGGAACTGATATATCCTCTTCTCTCTATCTCTTCTCCTCCTCCCTATTCACTTATATTCACACTTCCAGCAATCCAAATAACAAAAATGGGAGGCTTAAAATGCTATAGGGTTTCCATGAATATATATAGACGGGGCATAAATCACAGTGCAACAAGCTTGGCATTCTAAGCAAAAACCAAAACTCAGTGTTGAAAGTTATAGTGTTTGTATTTCCTGAAAGTTTATACAGGAACATGCTGAAACAACAGCAGTCCTTTCTCCTGGTGCATGAAAATAGTCAGCAGCTGAAAAGTTTGAGTCCCCATTTTTATAGAAATATAGAATCATAGAATCATCTAAGTTGGAAAAGATCTTTGAGTCAAACTTCAAACCTAACACGATGTCATGGTTTAACCCAGCTGGCAACTAAGCCCCACACACAGTTGCTCACTCTGGGAAATGCTTTCTAGTGTTTCATCAATCTTATGACACACAAAATTTCTTTCTTATGTCTAGCCTGAATCTACCCCCTTTTAGTTTAAAATCTTTAAATGTGTTCTTTCAAAAACTCTCTTGCTATCTTTCTTGTAAGGCTCTCTTAAGTACTGAAAGGTTGCAGTATGATCTTCACAGAATCCTTTATTCTCCATGCTAAACATTCTTCTCTCCATCTCTGCTCATAAGAAAAGTGCTCCCTCCTTTTTTTGTGGCTCACCTCTGGACTCTCTCCAACATGTTAGAAGTTAATTACTGTTCCTACCATTCTGAAAAGTAAAGTATGTCTTCATGGACCTGATCTTCATTTTCTCAATCTGACATTGGAAAGGTAATATTTGATACTGGATCATTAGTGAAAGACAGGTCATAAAAGAACAGTTATTTGTTAGAGGAGGCCAGTATGCAGCACAATCTGCTGCAAAGTGCTGCTCTTTAAGTCTTCTGCTCCCTTCTTCTGGCAATTCTTGCTTTCACTTTTGCTTTGCCATGCCCCAAGAAAGAGCAGTGTGTTACTGGAGAGTTTACAAGATCATTTATTGAACAGTTAAAAATATCAGCAGCATCTCTTTAATGTGTTCTCATCTGTTTTGCCTGAAAGGGTATTTTTTGCTGACATCCCAAGTAGTTTATCAGCATACAGGTAGGAATATTTTCATGTTGACATATGGATTTCCAGGAATGAGGCCTCGAGACAGTAGGTAGTTTCTTCACTAACATGTCTGTATAGACACAGATTATCCTTGAAATAACTCTCCTTAGAATTCTCTAAAATTCAGATATGTTCTTCTTGAAGCATTCTCAGATGCCAGTAATACCGTCAGAGCATCAGACATTTATCACTGGATACACTTCAGGCAGAGTTTGCAGAATTCGTCAAAATGGAGCAGATGCATCATGAGCTTGAAAATAAGAGTAGGGTATGCACTCTAAAATTTACCAATATTTGCAATAGCAGAAGGGGACACTGAAGTGACAGAATAGAAAATACAAACAGAAATAGTATGTATTGTTCCTCTTTTTTTGTGTATACATAATGCCTGTATATTCTAGAAAGCAAACTTTCTGAGATTTACAGGATAGTTGTGGACTCGGAGTAGACATTACTTTTTTACTTTGTTTTTCTGTTATATGTTGCCTTATGTCCCCTTCCTATTTTGTCCCTCACCATTTTTCACAGATCTGAAACAAAAGATTGTTCATAATATTTAATGAAATTTCATCACATATTTCATCTTTATGTTTGTCACAGTTGATGTTCGGTCTGTATTTTTTGGGGAACAGAAATCTGAGAATTTCAGTTTATCTTTCTTCTTTCTTAAGGAAAATAATATTCCATATGATTATTTTGAAGCTGACAGTATGTTTAACCTCTCTGTCACTCTCTGCAACAGAGTATTTGCATTTGCCCTACAGCAACAAGGAATATCCACAAAGTTCACTTTTTTTTTTTTTTTTTTTTTTTGGTAAATAGCCCTAATTCCTATAAGGCTTATAAGACCCAGGCTGGAAAGTAACTACTCTGCATCTGAGTACACAAATTCTTGGTTCTTGCAGTAATGGCTATAAATTTAGGCTAGAAGTCATGAGTGAACTTTAATAACCCTATACCAGAAACTTTGGAGAAAGAATCTCTAAAAAATTAAAATCTGGCAGATTTCATAAGCAAAAACCAACCCAGATTAATGTGATAGTACCTGTAGAAAATGCCAGAAGTTAACACTTGGGAATCAGAGCTGACTAAGAAAAAGAGGAAAATAAGTGTGAATCCAAGAAGCGACATAGATTAAAGGCTTCTAATTTAATAATTCAACTTTTGGGTTATTTATAGCATTCTGATAAACTTTGCACTGGTTGGTAATTGACAAATTATCAAAAATCTAATTTCTTCTTCACTCTCATTTTATTTCTCAAAGTATTTCCTATATAGTAAGCTACAGGTCTCAAAACCTTCAAGAAGATATCATCTCTGATCAGTGCTTAAATTAAACTATTAAAAATTTTAGAAGGTTGTGACCATTACGGCCATAAGAAACTTTATGAATTTCTGAACTTTTTCTACTAGTAAGACAGGCAGATGGCAGTAAATTTTGGAACTTTCAACAGAACTCTGTCAATTCTTGTCTTTTATAGCTCCACTATCCATATTCTATGCTAGACTGTCAAGTGGCCACAAACTGCAGGTTTTCAAAAAATAAAATTTTCCTCCAATTTTATTAACATTTAAAACCTGGTGGTCAAAAACCTATTAAGAGGAAAGCCTGCAGACAAGGTGAAATAAATTCTGAATCATCTCCCACGATAATTTTGTTTTTCCAAACAGACCCCTACAAATGTTATGGCAATATAATTTAAAAAAATAATAATAAAAAAGACTTGCACAGTGGGAGAAAATATTATCTTTAAAGGCCTGATTACATTACAACACCAAGGAATAAATGAAAGACATATTGTGTGAATGGCTTTGAAAATGTATCATTTCCATTGATGCTGATCACTCCTGTGATATATGTCCTAAAGTTAATTTGTGTTAAAAGATATAAAATGTAATACCATCCCTATAAGTTTTGTTTTAATCCAGTATGCTAAGAGTTAACTCAGAGGAAAGTAGCTCGGTAAAGGTACAGGAATTTCTCTTGCCTGAAAAGGCAGGGGCGGGACACGAGACAAAACATGATTAGAATTACCAGAAAGGGAGACACAAACATGCCTCTGCCGGGAATCGTTAAAAAGGAAAAAAGACGACAAAAAAAAGGAGATGAGAGCCCGGAGAACCAGATGATTACCTCAGATCAATATCTAGACCGTCCCCTCCTGAAATTAACATCTCCACACCACACCTGGATCCGACCATTAACGGCATTGTCCTTTCCCGCTGACCTATTCAAACTCTTAGAACTGGAACATGCATGTTTAATGAAGATGCCTCGGAGGGAAGACCCTCGAAATCCCGAGTTTCTCTCAGCGATCCAGTGTATAAAAAGAGACTGCTGCAAGCCAAAAATGTGAACTCGGGGGATAACAGACTGGCAGAGTGTGTTATTGTTGTTCACCCATCGCCAACCCCGGGCTCGACGCTGTCCTTTTAATTGTGGCTGTCCAAGACTGTCATTTTGTCTCTCAATAAAATTCCAAATTTTGATTTATCGAATTTGGTCTATCATACTTATAACACTCCTAAAATTCCAAAACTGTATATCCAAGTCTTTTTTTTTTTTTTTTTTTTTTTTGTGGCAAGACAGGCAGACCATATCTTGCCTGTCACACAGTCAAAACTCAGTAGACAGTAAGTTATTGATGTTCTGCCTCATATTTGAATTGCTGCTCTTGTAGTTATCACCTAGGAAAGGATAAAAAATTGCAGTCCATCTCATCATATTGAACAACAGAAAATATTTTGGATTTCAATCACAGAGTCTTCAAGTGCTAACAAAATTTACTTTTGGAAACAGCATAAGACAGTCATTACAGCTTTGAGCTGTATTTGTTCCTCTAGCTGATAAAAAAGGTAGAGACATTGCCTAGGTTTTAACACCACTCTAGCTTTGCAAGCCACAAAATTATTTATGTCATCAGATATTAGTTTACTGGCATTCACTTTTGTCTTTCTGGCACAGCAGTATGTCAGCAAGAACATCAAGTGAAAGTGAAGCAGAGCTGGTTTTCATGCTAGGCAGTGTACAGCAAAAAGCATACAGTGGAGATAAATACAGCAGATTAATAGATCTTGAAATGATGTTTGTCTAGGTTTGAAAAGACAGGTATCTGCTAGGGAGAGGTGGGACCACTCTAGGAATGGGGAATTCCAATCCCTTCCCTCCAAGCTATTATAATTTAGAAAAGGCTTTTCAGTCAGAGCTATGGGGAGAGGAATAACAGTCTTTTACTAGTAAATATAACAGGACAAACAAACAACAACAACTACAGCAATAACAATAATAATAAACAGAACCAAGAACCCCAAGGGGCTTTGTAATAGACTATGAACACGAAGAAAAGTTCCAATAGGAATTTATTACATTGCAGCAGGCAAAGCAAAGGCAAATACAGCGCTGGACGGCAGGGGACTCTCGCTCCACGAACTGCCGTGAATTGGCAGGTTTTTCAGTCTTGCTTTTATCTTGCTTCTTTCCTCCGATGATGTATGTGTGACGTGTTGCTGGGAGGGTCTCTTTCTGTCCCTCGGTGGTCGCAGAGATGAAGGCTGTAGTTGTCCTCTTCCTTTTATGGTAACTAAGCTGGAATTCCTGAAACTTAAAGCTGATTAAGCAAGTAGAGAGAGAGAAAAGGAATGGGCAAGGGTATGTTTGCCTATAAGCTTAGATAGTAACATAGTAACTTCCTGTTATCTTGAGTTATTTGATCTCCAGTGAACAAAAAATAGTTAATGTTTATCACAATTCCCCCATTTCTCTTGTTCTTACTTATTTTTGTTCACTGTATCTTTGCAGTTCTTGTCTAGCTAACTCTAAAGTTTCTAAATTTTCTTCTTCAGGTATCTGATCATACTTAGTCCTAAGAAGCATAAGATGTGCCGCTTCCAGCCGGATTTTCACTATAGTAATCAGTTCATTAAATATACATGGTCCAAAGGTAAGCCCGAGTGCCACCAGAATTACTGGCCCCGCAATAGTAGAAAGCAGTGTGGTTAACCAAGGGGAGTGGTTGAACCAATTTTCATACCAATTTTGATGGGCTTCATTTTCTCTTTTCCACTGTTCTATCTGCTTCCTTAGTTCATTCATAGTATTGATTACTACTCCTGTGTGATCTGCATACGAACAGCATTCCTCTTTTAGCGCTACACAAAGGCCCCCTTGTTGTAAAAACAGCAGATCTAAACCTCTTCGATTTTGTAATACTACTTCTGACATTGATCTCACTGATTTTACTAACCCATCAATTGCTTTTTCTATTTTACTTAAATCTTCATCTACAGAGATTCTTAGTGCTCTAAATTCTTTCTGTTGGTTGACTAATGAGGCTATCCCTGTTCCAGCTCCTACTCCTCCTACAGTTAGAAGAGTTGCTATAGTCAGGGCGGTGGAAGGTTCTCTTCTCATGAGGTGATGTTCTGGGGTTGTGTGCTGTTCAAGGACATAACCTTTTGGATGATAAGTAATTTTCGGTATAATAGTTACTTGAATGCAATAGTCATGGGTGACTATTTTAAATTTAAAATTTTTAAAGATAAACAAGGAGTAATTCCTATACTCTGGCAAACCCATCGAGTATTGGGAGCTGGGAGCAACCAATCTGCTTTTTGTTTTTGCTTGGGGTTTTTCACAGTGATGTTACACAAATGTTCTCTATTAGGGGGAACAGTACCCACACACCATCCCTGTCCGGTTACCTGAGAGAGCGTTACTCCTTGAGTACTTTCTTTAGTCTTTTTCCAAAGGCATTCTTTTGGATTAGTCCCATTTATTCTTCTTGCTTTAGCCGTTACCCCAACGGCTTCATAAAAAGGAGGTCGGATGTTATAGCAAAGCCAGCATTCTCTTGTTAAATCAGGGTTTGTTCTATTCAGAATGCCATAACTAGCTTGCATTATTTTCCACAGAGTACCATATTTAGAGGCTTCTTCAGGGGCATCAGCCTGAGGCACTGTTAATTCTCCCGATCCACTGCTATTTGTAGTGTTTGTCCTGCTCTGCCTTACTACCAGTACTGGGTTTGGTCCTACACCCACCCCCCCCCCCCCCCAATCTCTGGCGAATGGGGAGCGGGTTCCTTCTTTATTTGGATTATATTCCCCCTATCTCTCCCAGGTTCCCGATGTCTAACTCCCCAATTTTTACCTAATAGCCATTCTTGTGTCTCTGGTTGGGTGACATTGAGATAAACAAACGAGCAGTCCCCTATATAGGTCATTTCTCCTGAAGGACCCCTCCATGGCTTTGTGCATCCTGCTGGTCCAAAGTCTGCTTGCAAATATTTATCATGCCCTCCCCTGGGTGTCCAGTCAGAGGCGATTGTTTCACAGCCCCAATATCCACAAAAATATTCCCCAGGATAATTACAATATCCTTTACCATGGTTTGAGCTTGGGCACATGTAAAATCCCCTTAGGTTCAGTACTTTTCCACAATGATCTATGTTGGTCAGATCACACAATCCTACTCTGAAACTGGGTGCTCCTACAGTAGTTACAGTTTGCAAAATCTCATTGTCATCCCATCGCCATAGTGACCATTTAAAGGGTTGGTGTGGTAGATTGTCTAAGGCATTAATCCCTCTCAAGTATAACATCAGCAAAAGAAAAGTAATCGGCTGGGTCACGTGGTGAGCATCATTGGGGGCATAGGAATGGGAGTATATTTGAGGATTGTTCCATTTCATAGACTGCAACCTGTCTCTCTGCCCAGGGTCCTTGCTCTTATTCCCATTCCTGAGGCAATTCCTCAAATATTGTTTTGTTGTCCCACTCCGGGGTTTCTTTCCTCCACAGCTTTTTACCCCTCTGCCTTTCCCGTCGACTCTGTTGCCTCGAGCCACGGGGGGTACCATCTTCTCAGCAGCAGGGATATTCTTCAGGAGGTCCCCGGGGGCGACTCTGTTGCCTCTTGACATAGGAATCCCAGTTCCGATACTTAACCGGGGGTGTATCACACTGGATTCCCTTTACGCGTGTGCGGCAGGTGCAGTCAACAATTTCAGCTATGAACGGGATGGGTTCATTAGGGTGATAACAATAATATTTTGGTTCAATCCCTAATGCAAAAATCCTCCACCACTCTTCTGATTCTTCTACTAATCCCTCATATTTAACTTTATATTCTAGAATCCAATCAGTTATGTTCTGCTGCAGTACCCAACAGGGGCTGCAAATTCCTCTAGGAGGAGTTCCTCGCCTACAATGACTCCACCACCTGTCCCCGCAGATTTTACAAATATAACAAACAAAAGGATAACAATTGCACTCTGGGTCTCTACACCTTATCTTAACATCAGAGTTACAAATTAATCTTTCCTCCGTGTAGTGTGGTTCTGGTGCATATTCCACACGGTGTCCATTCATTGATGATCTCTCCTCTGGATCCGTAACTTCAGGTCTCTGGGATTGCTTGTCACCTGCCACTCAGGAGTCGGTTTGCTCACTGGCCCTTTAATTCTGCTAGCATGGGTCCATCCCTTCTCTGCTGTTCTGACTGCAGTATCTGTAGTAAACAATACAAGGTAAGGGCCCTCCCATTGTGGGGCCAAGGTTGCTTCTTTCCAGGACTTTATCATTACCCAATCTCCTGGTTGTACCTGGTGCAGTTTCAAATCTAGTGGGGGTCTCTGAGCTAACCTTCCCTTTTTCCATAGATTTTCCCTATATTTCATTAGGCTGGTAATGTATACATTCATATTTTGATCCCTCAACTTCGGATGATCTTGCGGTTCCTCTATATTGTAGGGCATTCCATACAACATTTCAAATGGAGATATTCCCATATCCAATCTAGGTTGTATCCGGATATTTAGCAATGCTAATGGTAGGCATTTTACCCATGACAGTTTGGTCTCAATCACGAGTTTGGTCAATTGTTTTTTAATTTCCCCATTCGTTCTTTCTACTCTTCCCGAACTTTGGGGGTGCCAGGGGGTGTGATAATCCCATTGTATTCCCATTATTGCCATGGTTTCCTTAATTATTTTGGATGTAAAGTGGGGGCCTCTGTCCGAGTCAATGGTTTCCGTGACCCCATATCTGGGAATAATCTGCTCTAATAGGGTCTTGATCACTGTTTGTGCCGTTGCCCTTGCCGTAGGGAATGCCTCTACATAATGGGTTAGGTGATCCACTATTACCAATAGATATTTATACCTCCCAGTCTTTGGTAACTCAGTAAAGTCTAGTTGGATGTTAGCAAATGGCCGGTATGCTGTAGGTCGTCCCCCCATTAAGGTTTTTCTTAAATTGGCCCTATTTACCTTTAGGCAGGTAACGCACCCCCTCACTACCTGCTTTGCCAAGTCATCTGCACCAATACACATATGTTTGGTGGCGAATTGATCTACCAATTCTTGTGCCTCCCAATGTGTTTTGCTATGTATTCTCCTCATAATATCCATAGCTATGGATTTAGGCAATACAGTTCTATTATCCTCTGGAAGTCGCCATTCCCCTTCTGGGTCTTCTCTCAACCCCATTCTTTTCATCTTTTCTTTTTCCTGCATAGTAAAACTATATATCTTTTGCAAATTCCCTCTGCTAGTCTCACGCTCTTTTCTTTCAGCCTTCAGATCTTTCTGGGGGGTAGATTGTGACGTCTGCAAAGCAGCCCTTCTTGCTTCCTGATCTGCTGCATTATTTCCCCTGCTTTTAAAATCCAATCCCTTTTGATGCCCTTTCAAGTGAACAACAGCAATTTTCCTAGGTCCCCTCAAGGCCTTCAGCAGTTTCCTGATTAGATCCTGGTGAACAAGGTTTTTTCCCTGGGAGTTTATCAACCCCCGTTCTTCCCATATTTTCCCAAAAGTGTGTATAATCCCATAGGCATATTTTGAGTCAGTATAGATGGTACCTGATTTATCCTTCAACAACTGCAATGCCCGCAGTACAGCATAAGGTTCACAGGCCTGCGCCGACCAAGATCCACTTAGAGGGCCTGATTCGATAACTGCAAGTCCTTCTCCCCCAACTATTGCATAGCCAGAGACCTTTTTTCCATTAATTACTCGCGATGAGCCATTTACAAACAACCTATCCCCCTCGGGGGAGATGGGGTACTGTTTAACCCTTATCGGTGTCTCTGGATCTTTAGTGATTACCGAGAAGGGGGGTATATTCAACCTTCCTACACTATCAGGAGTGTACTATACTTCTGAGTTAATTTTTTCCTCATCCTCTACCCTCAAGGGACAGAGTTTTATTTTGATTTCCTCATTTACTACTTCTATATTAATACCTATTTCTATAATTAAGTCTCTCCCTAACAAGTTATAATCTGCTTCTGGTACCAGCAGAAGGTTCCCTATTCCCATTTTGGACCTCGATTCCACCAGTACATTCTTAATAACAGGGACTTCAAAGGGCTCCCCCTTCGCCCCTACCACTTGAGCAGTTTCCTTTGATATCTTACATCCCTCCGGTAGTACCTGGACTGTCGATCGCTCAGCTCCAGTATCTACTAAAAACTCAAATTCCTGCTGCTGAGGACCTATTTTTAATTTTATCAAGGGCTCTTGATGTTTCTGTGTCCCCAGCAAATGAAGCCCCTGACTCCTTCAGTCCTCTTTGAAGACTCTCTCATCCCTCAGCCGCTTCCTGCAGTTTCTCCAAAAGTGTCCTTTATTTCCACAGTAGAAACATACGCCTCCATCCTTTTTCTCTACCCGGAGAACCCCTCCCCCATTTCTCTGGGCCACTTGACTTGTTTTGGGAGGGGCATCAATTGTCCTAGTTTCTCTTACTGCTGCCACTATCATTTTTACTTGTCTCTTGTGACTCTCTTCATCTCTCCTCACATATACCTTCTGTGCTTCCCTCAATAGCTCATCCAGGTCTCTATCTTGCCAATTATCTAATTTTTCTAACTTCTTTCTGATATCTTCCCACGATTTAGCCACAAATTGTGTTTTTAGTAGCGCTTGCCCTAACGGTGTCTCAGGATCTAAGCCCGAGTACATCTGCAGGTTTTTTCTCAAGCGTTCTAGCCAATCCATAGGTGTCTCCTCCTTTTTCTGTCTCTCATTAAATGCTTTGTTGATGTTCTGCCCCCTAGGCACTGCTTCCTGGATCCCCTGTACTATTATCCCCCTCAGATCCTGCATATTGATTCTGTGATCCTGCTGCTGATGATTCCAATTGGGATCCTGCAAAGGCCACTTGGTGTCTGCTAAAGGTCCTTGTGCATGTTGTGAATCCCATATCCGCATCCCCGCTCGTCTAATCATATTTCTTTCCTCGGCCGTGAAGAGAACATTCAATATGGCTTGCAACTCGCCCCAAGTATAAATACTGGGTCCCAAAAATTGGTCCAGTCTCTCGGCCACCCCCAAAGGATCTTCCAGGAGGCTCCCCATCTCCCTCTTAAATTCCCGAACATCCCCAGAACACAAAGGTACTGAAACAAAACCTATCGCTGGGTGAGGTCCCTGCCCCCCCCCACAGGCATTTCTCTTAGGGGATATAGGTTATGCTGTCTAGCCCGACCTCGGGTTATGGGTCCCTGAACTTCCTCGGGGGGCTCGGGATTACTTCATGCTTCCTGAGGCTCCATTGGAGGCGCATCCGGAGTCTGGGGGTTCTGAGGGGGTATGTAAGGAGGTGGGAGTAGTAAGGCTTCTTCCTCTTTACTCCTGTCTTTCTTTCGTCCTCCCTCTTTGGGGGGAAACAGGAGAACTTCACCCCCAGGTCTTGTAACCCATACATTAGCATATTCACTTTCTTCCTGACTAAAAGGAATTTTAGTGTTTACCCACAAGTTGAGTTTTTGCCCCACCCAATCTTCTGATGATCCAAAAATAGGCCAAAAAATATTCCAGGAAATCTCCTTTCCACCCCATACTACCACACAATAATGGATCATTTTAGCTTTATCTTTACCCCCTGTGTTAGGGTAATGTTTCCAATTGTCTAATATGAACCCCAGTGGGCTATCTGTTTTATGGGAGTAGAGGGCCTGCTCTTTCCCTGTCCCATCTTCTGGAGTGCCCTCACACAAGTGTGGTGCAGAAATCACTCGCTTCCCCTTGTTCGTGGCTCACGCCCTCTCAGACAATGAGAACCGCACTACTGAGGGTCCACAATCGCTTGGAAAATCCGAGCTGCCGGTTCTCCTCTCACACACACACACACTCGCAGCACTCCAGGATACCCGACCCAGACCGAACGGATTCTTCCACACAGATACTCACGCGTCTTGCGTCTTCGTCCGGACCTTTGTGCACAAAGTTTATAGGGTCTGCCGGCTTCCTTTGCCTAATGCCTTGAATTTAGGTTCGTCGGTCCAACCGAGACAGGAATCGGGTCTACCAGGGCCGCCGACTGATCGGCGGGGCGCCCCCCCAGGCAGAACCAAAAGTCCTATCTTGCAGGTGGATCCGAGTCACGGCACCAAATTGTAATAGACTATGAACACGAAGAAAAGTTCCAATAGGAATTTATTACATTGTAGCAGGCAAAGCAAAGGCAAATACAGCGCTGGACGGCAGGGGAGTCTTGCTCCACCAACTGCCGTGAATTGGCAGGTTTTTCAGTCTTGCTTTTATCTTGCTTCTTTCCTCCGATGATGTATGTGTGACGTGTTGCTGGGAGGGTCTCTTTCTGTCCCTCGGTGGTCGCAGAGATGAAGGCTGTAGTTGTCCTCTTCCTTATATGGTAACTAAGCTGGAATTCCTGAAACCTAAAGCTGATTAAGCAGGTAGAGAGAGAGAAAAGGAATGGGCAAGGGTATGTTTGCCTATAAGCTTAGATAGTAACATAGTAACTTCCTGTTATCTTGAGTTATTTGATCTCCAGTGAACAAAAAATAGTTAATGTTTATCACAGTCTTTGTCTCACAAGTCCCGGGCAGTCTGATCTCTTGGGACCCCGAGAGCACCAAACTGAAATGGTGGAAACTCCGGGGCTGATGGCTGGAAATGGTGGGTTGTCCCGGCAGGCAGGGGGGTGTCCCGGCAGGCAAAGTGAGCAGTGCTGAAGAAGCCGTGACAGCTGGACAGGGGCTGACCCAGCTCCAGCAGGGCAGGCGAGGGGCTCCGAATTCCTGGGCGCTCCAGCAGATGATAGAATTCCCATTACTGGACCCTCCGTTAACAATGGACTCCACGCAGCCAGCAGATGCCCGACCGTTTCCCCTGATGCTGTGAGCAGGAAGTAGGCACTCGCAGCTCCCAGAACCCCTGAGCCTTTCCATCCCCCCCAGAGTTAAGTGATCTTCCCCCACCCTCTAGTCTTCTTTTGTGTGGGTCAAGTACCCTTTAAGCATCAGTATTTAGTCTCTTAGCAACTTATGGGGGGGAAAAGTTCTATAGGGAAAGAAAAAAACCCCAAAACTGAACCTAACCTCAACAAAGTATTTTAATGCTTCTTAACAGCAGCTGGTAAGAAGTAGAGAGGAGAATCAGGCAGAGGAGGCAAGAATATACTTACAGCCTCCTAATATGCTTTGATTCAGACCACAAAATGCTTTGGACCCTTGAAGTAGGCTCATTTATTTTTTAAAAAAATATTAACCCCCCAAAAAACAGCTAGACATATATTTACTATCCTCAGCTGCTAACCACTTCTCAGTAGTCTTGCTGAAAAAACCCATAGTGTACACTTTTTGTTGCCCCACTTGCTATTTGGTCTTGTTGCATTGCATTATTTCAATAACAAAACCATTACTAAAATTCAAATGAGGAAACGCTAATCTTTACCTTAGGAGTTCCTAATGTTTTAAATCTTTCCAACTGAACTCACTTCAATAATTTGAAAATATCCTGGAATACACATTCAAATATTTTCTGTATATGCGAGGCTGACTTATTAAAGAAATATGGGTATTGATCTAGTATTGATACCCAACTGTGACGGACAAAAACTCTCTAACAGTTTAAAGTTAGAAAGTGTATGTTTATTATGGCTGGGCAGCACGCAGGATATTTCCCTAATTCGAACTGCGAAATTCACAGGTAATTACAAAGCCTTTTATTTACAAAAGTGTTGAATACCCCAAATACAAATACATATTCATACCCCTGTCACCTACCATTCCTCACTTTGTATGCTAATTGGCAAAAAAGGCACTTAAGCACGCGTAGTTTGTTTCTTAAAATGAGTCGGGGGGTCTCTTCTGGGGAGGGGTCACCCAAAATGAGGAAGTAAGATGAGTCTTCCTCATTCTGACCTTTCTACTTTTCAATGCATTCATGACAAATGAATCCTTGGTAGAACTTATAGTTTCTTGTGTTCAATGGGTCTCTTAAGCAGGAAATCTGCAGCTATTTTATGTCCTATTTACCACATTTTGTTTTTCATTATAAGCACAGCTACATAAACATAAAGCTGACAAGCAATGAGTTACTCAATCCAGGATATCTTATCTAAGATCTGGCTTCTGTTAACTGCAAACAAAGCTTACCTATCTACTTCAGCTAATTCAGCAACTTATTGTCTTAACTTTCTTGAAATCCCTAATTCTTCAAATTTAATGTCTCAAGACACTGGCAGCATTTTGGACAACATACTGCAGAAGTTAACCCATAAACAACATTGTGAAATTTTTAACATTTTAGAAGACAGCGATTTGAATTAAAGAGCAAATATAGGAGATTTGAAGGGTATCAAGTTCAAATTAACTTGGGCCATTGATAGAAAATTAATTCAAAGCATGAGACTTTTGCAGAATTTTGCACATGATGATTGATTAGAAACTGCCTCTCCTGTACGGTCCCAACTCATTTTGTGGCAATAAAGTTTTTAGAAGTGAGGGAGTTTTCAGGTATTCAAAATCTTTCAACATAAAATGGAAGAATAATCTGTGGAGAAAAAAAAAAAAGAGAGAGAGAGAGAGAGAGAGAGAGAGGGAATCATATCATTCTGGTCTGTCCATCATGCTGTCAGCAGGTTACAGCAATTTTTGCTCCTGTGCTACAGTTACACAGAGACATTTTAAATTGCAGCCAGTGAATCGTGAATGTATTTGTTTATATATAAAAACAAATACCTTCTCTACATGTATAGCAACTATTCTGGAATCATATTATTTTGTATTTTTTAATTAAGTATAATAAATGCAAGAATAAACTCCTGATAATTTAGCTAATATAAAAGGTGCTGAAACTTCTATTTAAGAAATGCTTATATTGATTTCTATGAAAACATTTCTGAAAGTGGTACTTTTTTTCTTTTTTTTTTTTTTTTTTTTTTTTTTTTTTTTTTTTTTTTTTTTTTTTTTAAAGAGATGGTCCCATCCCTGAAATTTCTATGGAAGACTATTGGAATGAGAGTATACATCACATAATTTAATTAAATTGATGAGTTTATTTAATCAAAAGATTTTCCAACTAAGCAAATATTACTGCAATGCCATTACCCAATACATTTAGTTAAATATTTGGTTACTGTATAACGTGGCTCATTATATGCTTTAGCAATATTGTATAATATGCATAATAATGGTAGACTACAGTCTTGGGGCACTGCATTAAATACTAATATTTTAATGCTCCTTAGGCAAAGAAGAACATGAGATGATATAGCACTTTTGCATCTCAGCTTCAACTTGGAAGCTCAAGGATAATTAATAAGGGACTTGAAGGAACATTTGGGGAATAAAGAAGTAGCTGCTCTAGTAAATAACAAAGCCCATATGATATACTTTAGGTTAGGGTTTGCTTCCAGTCTTCCCAGAGTACAGTAGAATAATCTCCGAGGAATGGTACTGGAAGGCTTTGCAAAAACATTTTTGCACAAATTGAAGTAATTTAAGACAAATGTACAAAAATTATTCCTCAGACCTTCAGATATTTTTCCCGGAAATCCATCTACTAGCATATGTTACATGTGGTACACAATAAAGGTACAGTACTTCCAATATGTTAAATTTCTCCTAGGATTTAAATATTTTACTTTAAAGAGAAGAAAGCAAGAAAGCAAGCAAGCAAGCAAGAAAGAAAGAAGGGGGGAAGGTGGGAAGGAGGGAAGGCAGGAAGGAAGGCAGGAATGCAGGAAAGAAGGCAGGAAGGCAGGAAGGAAGGAAGGACAGAAGGGCCAGATTCTGCACTTAGGATGGGGCAGCTCTGGATGTACAAATAGACTGGGGAATGAGATGCTGCAAAGGAGTACTATAAAAAGGGAACTGGGAGCAAGTTGAATACAAGGCATCAGTGCCTTGGCAGCCAGGAGGGGCATCCAAGCCCCAGGCACAGCATCACCAGCCAGGCAAGGGAGGGGACTGTCCTGATCTGCTCTGGGCTGGGGTGGCCTCACCTTGAGCGCTGGGGGCACTGGGCGGTTTTTGATGACACAAAATAAGAAGATTCTAAAGTTATTAAAAAGTGGCCAAAGGAGCGCCATGAGGATGAGGAAGTATCAGGAGGAGAAGCTGTATGTTCATTTGATCTGTTCAGTCTAGAGAAGAGGACACAGAGGGGAGACCTCACCACAGTCTGCAACTTCCTTGTGAGGGGAAAGGAGGGGCAGACACTGATCTCTGTTATGTGTTGACCAGTGACAGAACATGAGGATTGGCCTGAAATTGAGTCAGGCGATGTTTCATCTGGATAGTAGGAAAAAATTTTTCATCCAGAGGGTGTTTGGGCACTGGACCAGGCTCCCCAGAGAAGTGTTCACAGTACCAGTCTGGTAGAAATCAAGAAGTGTTTGAACAATGCTCTCACGTCCATGGTGTGACTGTTGGAGGTGGTCCTTTGCAGGGACAGGAACTGGACTCAGTGGTCCTTTTGGATCCTTTCCAATGAAGGATATTCTATGATTGATTAAAACCACCACTTAATTCATTAAACCTACATCTGACTAAATGATGATTACTCTCAGTAAACATTCTATGTGGCTCTCATGGAACAGAGATCTCTCTCTAACTTTCAGTAAAAGATACTGAAGTGAAGAAAACACAGGTTGAGCCTCAATCACTGGATAATGTAATTTTTGTTTGAAACTTTGACTGTGATTTTTCTGACTGGAGCACAGCTCTGAAAAAAACAGAAAATAAATATAAGAAGAAATTAATGTATGTTAATTCCAGTTCTCTAGCCATAGACACTAATAAAAGTTTAAAGCTTTTCCAGATGGCAAATGCATTCAAAGCAGCTGTTGCAATATCCTACAGTGTTTATACAGGGAGCTTTAGACCACCACAGGAAAAATCACTGAGGGTCAGCTTCTTATCACTAATGTATGGTCCTAGAAAGGTCTTTAATTAGTAGGTTTGCAACAATTTAGGAAAACATATCTTTTCATTCATGACACATATGTATATACTGATTTCACCATTTCTTCAGAGCAACACAATGAGCTGAGTATTCATGCCTATAAAGCGCTCAAGATAATGCAGTTTAGTTAAAAAGAGCTGTGTTTTAGTATATTCCAAATACATTATATTCCTGCTGCTGATTGCTTTTGTTATTGATCCATTTCTCAATTTACCAGATATATAAATTTTTTCTCTCATGTGAACAACATTCATAAAGAAGTCCCAAATACAATACAAACAATGAAAGCACTTAGAATATGCTAACAGTGATGTCTTGGAACGGATCTACACTTGTATGTTCAGAATTACAAAAGAGGAAACAAGAATGAAAGTCACAGAAAAAGCAAAATAATAATATATTTTTTCACTCGGTGGATTAATCAAAACTCCTAAAAGTTCTCAGTTAATAAAGAAGTATTTGATGTTTCAGAAAGCTAAACTTCTTAACCTTTTATCATTTTAAAATTTTTCTTCTTTTTGTCCTTAGTGTTAAAAAGTGTCCAAAATAAATAAAATGAAATAGTTTAGATTAATTGAAATTAACTTATTATTTTTATTAAATACTACTAGCTCAGAAAATAATATAAATCCTCAGATATAGTAAAAAGCAATGTAAAATATAAAAGAAGTAGAAATGGCAGCACAAATGGAAGTATAAAGTGGTTAATGAAATGACTAACATACATGTTCAGGAGAAAAAAAAAAAAATCTGTTCTAACATGAATAAGCAAAGAAATAGAAATTAAGGTTAATAGAAGTGTGGGTTCAGTCCTGGTTTCTGAGACTGATAACTGCAAATCAGTAGTCTAGAAATGCAGCAGTTATTTTAAAATATCTCTGCAGTATGTAGAGGGCAATTGATTCTGAACATTCTGGATGGTGGTCTTTTAAAGTGTCAGAAATATAAAGGCCCTGTTGTGTAGACAATCAGTTTTAGAACTTCTTTGTCATGCTTCTTTTTATAGTTCATTGTTTTGGGAAACTAAGAACCTAGATAATAAGCTGTTCATAACAGCTTGATCTACACATTGCTTGCCATGTAAAACAATCAAATTCTGATTTAATTTATAGATATATCATTTATATATCTTTAACCACATCCCAAAAGACAAATTTGAAAATTTCAGAGAAAATATTCTAGAACATATCCATAATTTGCCTTTATGAAGATTTACTTAAAACAGAATATTGCAGGGTGAGGAGTGCAGGTAGTTTGAACTTCCACTCTACCTCCTTTGTGTGTAAAAATATATTTTTATATATATGTATTTGCAATATGTGCTCTGGCTGTGTTAATAGTGTCTTCATAAAATGCAATTCATATCGTTGAAGAAGGCTTTTGAGATAGGCTCACTGGCATGAATGGATATTCTTTGGATAAAACAAGGCTGTCTCAAAATGAACAGGTTTATCTAATTTCTTTGTATTCTTCATTATATAAATTGACTCCCTGATGATTTTTTTATGACAATTACACGCCTCAGAAACCATATAATCTCTTTCCATTTAAGGGTCATAAAACACACTCAGTGAAGACCTTGCTATTTATTTAGTAGGTTATATCTGTTGTCAAGTTAGAATGGTGAAATCAATTTATTTGGCACCTTATCTCCATAGTGCTGTATCGGTTGCATACAAAGTATGTACAAATCCTAATGCTGAACCTCAGGGTATTTATTTGTCTGAATTCTCATTCTGCTGGCCAACAGGAAATCATTACTACTACCGTCTGGAGATACAGTTCCCTTAGAGAGGGAAGGTGGCAGTCATGGGTTGGCACAGTTTGGTTTTTTAGTTATGGTGGAATGTGGAATGTTTTCCTGGTCAGGACCCTGAAATTGCTTTAGAAAAGACAGGGACTTATCAGAAGGCTAGTTTGGGATATTGGCATCTGTTTTGACCACTGAGAATGTGAGACGTGACTTTGGGCAGTACCCAAATAAAAACCCTGAGTTCGTGCAGGTCAGCCTCCTGCCTGCTGGTCGGCTGAACAGGTTAACATCGAGTTGGGCCTGCTGCTCCTCCCCCCTCTAGTGGGGGGAGCTGCCCCAAGGCCTAGCTGGATTCCATCGACTCCCGGCGGGCGGGGAGGGGGGACGGGGTGGGGGAAGGGGAGTAGGAGGAAAGGTCACATTGTATGGCAGCCAGGGGTCAGCTGGGCCCTGCTGCCCTGGCTGGGTGGCCGGGGCTGGGCTTACCTGCGCCCAGAGGAGCGGCCCTGGCCGGGCCGTGCCTCCGGGCCCAGCTGCTGCCAGCACGGGGGGCCGGGCAGGCTCTGCCAGCCGGGCCTCTGATACCAGCTACGGGCCTGGCTGGGCCAGGGCCCGCCGCGATTTAAACTGAGGGGTGGGCAAAAATGGCATTTATGATCCTGCCTGGGTTTTTTTTTTTTTTTTTTTTATTCCAGACTGCCTGGGTCCTTGGATCTCTGATCTTCTGCATGAGTTCTTCCCCCCTCACCATCGTGGCCTTGAAGATAAAACACCATGAGCTGCCAGGAGAGAGACAAAGATTCTGGGCAGATTTAACCCTTTCCTGGCAGAATGAAGCTTCCAAGTCTTAACCCTTCCCTGAGAGAGAAAAAGAAGGGACAGAGTGAACACAGAGAAGACACAGGATGAAGTCAGTGGAGTGAGAGTGAAAAGACTATTCAGATAGGGGCTTGAGTAATTGGTCGTTCGATTCTTATTGATCCATAGAAAGGAACTCTATATTTAGATTATTCCTTTAAATCATGGGAAGGATATGCACTTGGGGAGATGATTGTATACATTTGTATGTGGATTTGAGCAAGGGTGTTTATGATGGACTAAGTGAAATTAACCCTATAAGATGCTGGCTTGAGCAGAGATAGGGATGAGAAGCGCTCTGTGCCAGTGAGGAAATGAGACGATATCTCTGTTCCTTGAGATGAAGAATCCTTTTCTTTTGGAGTTGTTATCTTTAAACAGTGACACCCCAGTATGCAGGAGTCTCAAGACCCATGGCCCATAAGCAGCTTGGGAAACTGCTAATGGAAGGGGTCACAAAAGCAGGTTTCTCTGGGCAGCTGTTTTCGTGACAGATAAAAAACCCACAGGAGAACTGTTCTAGGTTGTCAGTGGGATCCATGACTCTAGGAGAGACTCCTCTCCTAAAGATTGATGAAAGACTATTTTCAAATGGTAAAACTGACTGAAAATCACAGGTTTTGTCTCTTTATGTTGTTTTGTGGGAAAGTTAACAGTTTATACGGGGAGGGAAGAGTGTTTTGGAGTTTCATTCTGTTTTGTTTCAGTTTTTTTTCCCCAACTTTCTTTTTCCATTCTTTTAGTGTGTTAATAAAACTATTCGTTTATTTTTAAGCTTGAGCCTGCTTTGCTTTTCTCCTGTTCTTTCTCCCACAAAAAGAGAATAAACACTAGGACCGCTAAACTAAATTTGGCAACCAGAATTTGGTGAATGTGAAACCACTAAGTGGCATAGCTTTTCTTTGCAAACCTTACCTCACAGTGCTAATTTCTGATTTGACCATCTTTTTTCTCAATCTTTGTGCTACCATTTGTTTTATTTCTAAAAGTAGACATACAACCCAATATACTCATGAAAATATATGTAGCTCTTCAGTATAGATTTTAATTTTATATTGAGAGACTAAATATTTTTCTTTCTAAGTGGCTTGTATGAATACTCACAAGACCCCACAACCATTCAACCATTGCACCATTGCATGCAATTTATTACACTGTTAAAAAAAAAAAAAAAAAGGCAAGCCTAATCGAGAATGCTTTTCTCTTACTTTTATTTTCATTAGAACAACAATGGAATACACCACACTTGTTAATTAAGAGTACAATCTCAGACTTGTAATGGAGAGGCCTAAGTAGGATGAGTCTGACATACGTTACATTAAAAGGAAAAGGAAGTCAAGAACATGTCTTTGTTCAGAGACAAAATAATTATCCATGAGATGCTTTCTCTGGCTAAGCATTTTACAGGAGAAATTGTAGAATATAACCATCAGCCAATATTCTCCAAAGCTCCTCAAGTATGGCATTTCAGAAGAGGTGTTTCAGGACCCAAATATCCAGATATATTCAGTTACAGTTACAAGTAATGTGGGAGATAGGAAAGGAAAACAGTGTCATATTGTACCTTCTCATGCATCACCAGTACAGAATGGGCTGTAAATCTTACTTAAGTAGCAGCTTGAGCAGTAAGTTGTTGACATGAGAAGGAACTTTTTATTTTTGACTATTGTGAAACTGTTTTAAGAGAACACGTTAAATAAATTTGCAAGTAGTTGAACCACTCAATTTCAATTTATCTTACAGCTATTAGTAATTTTAAAACAAGGTAACTAAAGCTTAAATTTTAATAATTATTTTCTCTTGTTTTAGACTGCAACTGTCCAAATTTGGACATATTTTTGGTTTCCAGACAAAAAAATCTCATTATCATAACTGAAATAATTTGCCTTTTCTCATTTAGAAGTGTCAGCAAAATGAAACGAACAACCAAGGGAAGAAAATCCACTCTAGTAATCAATCTTGTCTTGCTGAAAGATTTCTTGTGGATTAATAGGAAAAGTATGAAACATGTCATGATGAAAGATAAATGCTTATTTCAGAAATCTGCTAGCAAATTAGTACCTATGGCCTTCTAAATATGGAACCACAGAGGACATTAAGAAATATTAATATAAAAGTGCTTATTATCCTAGATAGAATCACTGATAAAAAGAGGAATTCAGACTATGTGGCATTTTTGTAGCAAAACTCATTTACTTAAGTATTACTTTCAGCCTACAACTTTTGAAAGGACTGAATGAAAGAAAGGTGAGCTGGCCTTCTGTTATAAACCAAAACCACTGCCTAGTCTTCTTGCAGTACACTTGATTACTTTTACTAGTTTAATTTTTTTTCTGTTGGACTTTAGTCTTCAGAGAAAAGTGTTATCAATGATTATAGATTTAATTAAATGAAGAAATTAAAAATCTTCAAAATTCTAGACAATATCTAAATTTTTTTTTTTTCTTAAGAATTCTTTAAAGTCCTCCCTAATTTGGAGCACAGATAACTACTATAAAGGTTCACATGTACCCCAATAATACCTTGCTACTTCTGTGGTTTTGCCTAGCTTGAATGGAAGGCAGTCTAGTCTAAGAATAACTCTGTTATTCTTCTGGTTCCTTGTTCCCTGTCATCTACACTCCAGTTAATTCTCTCAAGAACAACCAAATTTGACCTTCATTGATTGAAACCTGCTATTGTATGTCAAGTGATTTACTTCCAAGGCCTGCTACAGAAACTGGTTTGAATAGGATGGGGCTAAAGCAGTTACTATGCACAACAGAGTAATTTCTTTAGGCAGCTGAGGAACAACTATCTTGGTATTTGACCTTCAAGCTTGTAAAAAATAAATGATCAGGCAGAAAACAAAATCTTATATTTTTAATGGGAAAATAAAGGTAAATTAAATAAAAAAACCCAAATTGGTTATTAAGTTCTACCTGTGCCTACCTACTTCAGAACCTTCTCACAAGGCCTCCAAGATACATAATAATACCATATCCACGGAGAGACAACATTGACCTACCACTTCTGTTGCAGTGAATAAGCATGTCAACAGTGCACAGAAGATGCTGAATGTGGAAGAGAATGTCCACTGTTATTTCTATTCAAATATTTGAGTTACAAAAGAAAATACTGAAATCTAGCTGCAAGCTTACCACAAAAAGATAATAATTGACTGTGTATTGTTGTTGTGTATTATTTGGGTTTATCTTGTATTTCAGTTTTATAATGTTTTCTTCTGTGCTCCCCTGTTCCCCTGGAAAATGTATCATCCTGAGGTTGTCCTTGCTCCTTTTCCCCACCCATTCTCCCACACTGGAATGCAATCCAACTCTGTCTCACTCCCACCTTATCCCTGATTGGCTAGTGGCTTGTCCCCGCGTGTAGCCCCTTCCCCTGGTGTGGTGGGTTTAGGCAGATTTTGGGAGAAAACTTCTCATGGGGCTTCTCTTTTCTCTTTTAACTGGTTTGGGAAAAAGGATTTTTTCAGAGAGAAGTGGGAAAAGAACTTGTTTATTAAACAGGCAAAGCACTTTTAGCACAATACTTGATGATAAGAGCTTTGTGCTGCTTACGGAGGGATAACAAACTTAAAGAAAGTCTCCTCTTGAGGGTCGTCACTGTGCTCTACTGCTCTGTCTCTGCTGACATTGGGAGAAAAGGAGATGTGCAGGGCTGGTCTTGGTGGGGTGGGTCCCCTGTGGAGGCCCCCCGGTGCTTCCCCAGGTCCTTAGTCTGGAGAGGTTGGAACAGTTTTGAGGAGAGGGCAAAAAAAAGCAAAAAGGAAGGAAAAAAGGACAAAAAAAGAAAAAGAAAAAAAAAGGCAAAAAGCTTTAGCTATTTTACAGCGTCTAACTACGCTAGCACTAAACTAACTAACTGCCGGGGAAAAACAACAGAGCTTCTTTCGTCTTGCCGTGTTCCAACTCCCCCGCTTTAAGGTCACTGTGATGAGCAGAGTTTTCCTGGGGAAAAACAAACTGCGCTTGCCCTCCCCCCTGCACCCAACAGACGATTGGGGATACACAGTCACCCCAGGACATCTTTTACCCCTTATCCCCATATCGTCGACTTACAGACAGAACCAATATATATTCTACATAAAACTTCTATTATTTTCTCTACAAAAAAAAAAGAATATAAGCAATACTCATCATGCTCTTGTTACGTTCTACACTGAGCTACTGAATCCAGGCCTTAGGCTGCAGGGCAGAAGGATTCTTCTCTCACTTACTCATACTTTCAACACTTGCTCATATTTTTAACACTTAACACATACTCTCTTACTTACACATTTCTTTCTATTTTATTCTGCATGGTTTAATGTACAGACAATGGCAATAGCATTTAGCAGACAGTGATGTTTGTAAATGATTTTCACTCAACAATCAGATCTCCTTGAGGTACGCATTGTGTTGTTCCATCTTTCTGCATTATCCACTGTGTGCAACCTGGTCCCTGAGCAAAGACAACCCTATGAATGGGTTTGTCTGTACCTGAGGCAGACTTGATCTACACTGCCTTTTCTAACAGAGCTCTGGCATGCACTACTGGGACTTTATCTCTATCTATTGTATGCAGAGGCTCAGCCTGGGCAGGGCCTGCTCTGTTGGTGGAGCCTCGGGTGTTGACTAACCAGGTGGCTTTTGCCAAATGCTGCTCCCAATTCTTGAAAGATCTCCCACCTAATGCTTTTAACTGGGTTTTTAACAATGCATTGTGCTTCTCTACTTTGCCTGTAGCGGGTGTATGGTAGGGAATATGGTACACCCACTCAATACCATGTTTCTTAGCTTAGGTGTTAATAAGGCTGTTCTTGAAATGAGTCCCGTTGTCTGACTTAATTCTTTCGGGGGTATCATGCCTCTACAGGACTTGCTTTTTAAGGCTTAGGATGGTGTTCCGGGCAGTAGCATGGGGCACAGGGTAGGTCTCCAGCCACCCCGTGGTGGCTTCCACCATTGTGAGCACGTAGCGCTTGCCTTGGCAGGTTTGGGGAAGGGTGATGTAATCAATCTGCTAGGCTTCCTTATACTTATACTTGGACTATCGCCCACCATACTATAGGGGCTTTACCCGCTTGGCCTGCTTGATGGCAGCACACGTCTCACAGTCGTGGACAACTTGAGAAATATTGTCTATGGTTAGATCTACTCCTCGGTCTCGGGCCTACTTATAGGTGGCATCTCTGCCCTGATGGCCTGAGGCATTATGGGCCTATCGAGCTAAAAACAACTCTTTCTTGTGTTCCTAATCTAAATCAATTTTTGACACTTCCATTTTTGCTGCCTGATCTACCTGCTCGTTGTTTTGATGCTCTTCATTAGCTCTACTTTTGGGGATGTGGGCATCTACGTGGCAGACTTTTACAGGTAGTTTTTCTACCCTGGTAGCAATGTCTTTCTACTCTTTAGCAGCCCAAATTGGTTTCCTTCTATGCTGCCAATTAGCCTCTTTCTACCTTTTCAGCTTTCCTTACAGAGCATTGGCTACTATCTATGAATCGGTATAGAGGTAGAGCTTCGGCTACCCCTCTCTTTCAGCAGTATCTAAGACCAATTGAACAGCCTTGAGTTCTGCAAGTTGACTTGATCCACTCTGTCTTTCAGTGGCTTCGGCAACCTGTCGTGTGGGGCTCTACACGGCTGCTTTCTACTTTTGGTTCATCCCTACAATACGACAGGAACCGTCAGTGAAAAGGGCATAATGCATCTCCTCTGCTGGCAGTTGGTTGTATGGTGGAGCCTCTTCAGCCCGTGTCACTTGCTCTTGTTCCTCATCTGTGAGGCTAAAATTTTCACCCTCAGGCCAATTGGTGATTATTTCCAAAATTTTAGGGCGATTCAGTTTACCTATACGGGCGCACTACATAATAAGAGCAATCCACTTGCTCCATGTGGCATCAGTGGCATGATGGGTGGAGGGAACTTCCCCTTTGAACATCTACTTTAGCACAGGCAGCTGAGGTGCCAGGAGGAGTTGCGTCTCTGTACTAATAACTTCTGAGGCAGCTTGAACTCCTTCATAGGCGGCTAAGATTTCTTTTTCAGTTGGGGTGTAATTGGCTTCAGACCCTTTGTAACTTCAGCTCCAGAATCCCAGTGGTCAGCCTCAAGTCTCATTAGGCACTTTCTGCTAAAGGCTCTAGGATAGGCTATTGTTCTCGGCTGCTGAGTAGAGCACGTTCTTCACATCTGGTCTCGTCCTCACTGGGCCAAGGGCTACTGCATGAGCAGTCTCCTGCTTGATCTGGGCAAAAGCTTGCTGCTGCTCAGGGCCCCAGTGGAAATCATTCTTTTTGCAGGTGACTAGGTAAAGAGGGCTCACAATCTGACTATACTCGGGAACATACATCCTCCAGAAACCTATAGCACCTAGGAAAGCTTGTGTCTCCTTCTTATTGGTTGGTGGAGACATCGCTGTAATCTTGTTGATGACCTCAGTGGGAATCTGCCGCCGTCTATCTTGCCACTTTACTCTTAGGAACTGGATCTCATGAGCTGGTCCTTTAACTTTACTCTTCTTGATAGCGAAACTGGCTTTTAGGAGGATCTGGATGATTTTTTTTCCCTTCTTAAACACTTCTGCTGCTGTGTTTTCCTACACAATGATGTCATTAATATACTGTAGATGTTCTGGAGCCTCACCCTTTTCTAGCACAGTCTGGATTAGTTTATGGCAGATGGTGGGGCTGTGTTTCTACCTCTGGGGCATTCAGTTTCAGGTGTACTGCACTCCCCTCTGTGTGAAGGCAAACTGAGGCCTGCATTCTGCTGCCAAAGGAATGGAGAAAAATGCATTGGCAATATCAATTGTGGCATACTATTTTGCTGCCTTGGACTTTAGCTCGTACTGGAGCTCCAACATGTCTGGCACGGCAGCGCTCAGTGGCAGTGTCACCTCATTCAATGCACGGTAGTCCACAGTCAATCTCCATTCTCCTTCAGATTTACGCACCGGCCAAATGGGGCTGTTGAAGGGTGAGGGGGTTTTACTAACCACTTCTTGGCTCATCAGCTCTTGATTTATCTTATGGATGGGAATCACAGCATTTCGAGTTGTCTTACACTGTCGGCGGTGCACTATAGAAGTGGCAATTGGTACCCGTTGCTCTTGTACTTTTAGGAGTCCTACTGCAGGTGGATTCTCAGACAGTCCAGGCAAGGTGTTCAATTGCTGGATGTTCTGTTACTACAGCCACTATCCCGAATGCCCACCTGAGTCCTTTCGGGTCTTTGAAATACCCACTTTGGAGGTAATCTATACCCAAAATGCATGGGGCCTCTGGGCCAGTCAGAATAGGGTGTTTCTCTCACTCCTTTCCAGTTAGGCTCACATCTGCTTCTACTAAAGTAAAATCTTGTGATCCCCCTGTCACGCCAGCAATAGAGACAGATTCTGCCCCTACATGTCTTGATGGCATTAATGTGCGCTGCACACCAGTATCAACTAAGGCCTCATATTTTTGTGGTTCTGATGTGCCAGGCCAACGAATCCACACAGTCCAAAATACACGGTTTTCCCTAGCCTCTACCTGGCTAGAGGCAGGGCCCCTCTATGCCTGGTTATCCTTCTTTCCTTGAGCATATGTCTTAGAGGTTCCTTCAAGGGGGTCGGACATGTCATCATCGTCATACCTGGCAGTTCAGCTACGGGCAACTGGAGCCGCTTCCTTTTTGGTGGAACTCCCTCTTTGAGTCTTGACTTCCTTCAATTCACGCACCCGTTGTGCCAGGGCAGCTGTAGATTTTCCATCCCATCTGTTCATATTTTCTCCACAATCCCGCAGGAAGAACCACAGCTCAGCATGTGGAGTGTATCCTCTCTCCCTAGCCTAGGGGAGCGTCTACGTTGGGTACCAGAACCTCTGATCTGTACTGCTGAGATTTGGAGAAGGTCCTCTCTAATCTCCTCCTTGAGTTTCTTATGATTCTCATCTATCTTATCCTCTAGTTTCTGTAGACGTGTTTCTACAGCTGCGATCCTGGCGTGTGTTGGGCTATGCACAGCATCTGCATATGCTCGGAGCTTCTTTGCCATATCAAGAACTGTCTCCTCCATGTCCTCCCACTTCATTACTGCTAAAGCAGTAGCGTATTCTAATGGCCCGAGTCGTATAAGTTTTCGCCACATCACAGATGTACATGATACCAAGTCTGGGTTCTTAGTGTTTATATCATCTGAGAAAACCATTTCTGCCACTGCCATTTCTCTCAAGCGTTGAATTCCTTGTTCTATGGTCTTCCATGGGGTTTGCTGCATATAGAGATCATCTGCACACAAGTATCTTTCTGCCACACATTCTAGGACCCGTATCTAGAGACTGCAAAGACTAGCCTCTCTCATCATCTCCTGGTCGATGACTGGATCATGTGACAGGGATCCCAGATGCCTCGCTTCAGTGCCATCCAGAATTGTAGCCTCGCCTGCAGCATCCTAAAGACGGACTAACCAACTAATTATAGATTCATCAGGTTGTCACCGGTAATCTTTTCTTAGGCCCCGAAGGTCCTTCAGGGAAAAGGAATCAATATTTGCTTCTGATCCTGTGCTAAAAGCTTTGGCTTCTGATTTTGGTGAAGGTCCTTCTCTTGGGTCATCATCGTCCACTGGTCGATCGGTTTTGACTGTGTGCTTCTTTGCCGGAGCAACTGCCAGGGGCTTAGGCTTACTGTCTGCTTTAGCTGCCAACTCAGGCTCAGGTTCTAGTTTAGCTGCTGGCTTCATAACTGGGGTGTTGGCTGCAGCCTGAGTGACCGGGGTAGCTGTTGATTTGTATCCCTTCCCCCCTGCCTCTGTCTGCTGCCCTACAGTCTCTAGCAATGTGTGATAAGCATGTGCCAGGGCTTAGCTTACTGCAGCCATCTTTTCCCCCTTAGAGCTATCATGGTACTTCTCTTTCAGGTATTTCCCCAGCTCTACTGGATTCTGAATTTGTTCTTGTGGAAAATCCCAGACTACAGGGTCAGAGAATTCTTTGAGGAGTTGGCCCATATCCTCCCATTCTCCACACCACTCAGGATTTCCTCTGCCTGGGTCAGGAATTTTATCAGCCCCTCTAGAAATCTCAGCCCATATTCTAGAGAAGCTGCAGACTGTATAGAGGAGGCTTACTAGATGACATACCAGAAAGATGGTCTCTTTAACACTCAGGGGAAACAGAACATTCTCCAACAATGATTTCACCGATTCAGAGGAGAAGAAGGAAACGAAAGACTGCAACGCTTCATCCTCTGCTCTTCCTCCCACAAACAGGGTGAATAACCATAACCATGACCCATACATAGTAGGAAAAGATCTCAGCACCTTTATAAACTTCCTACAAATTATTATGATTAAACTAAGGCTAATAGCTACTCTAATCCGTGTCCCTCTACTGTAAAAACTGCGTATTAATGACAATATTGGGGCTATCTCTGGATATGCAAATAAACTTAAGGACCACAAAGGTATTAAGACCTCAAAGAAACCTAAGGATCTAGAACACATTAGGGCCTCCACCCTAAGAGACATGAGGTCAAACAGCATAGTTACTGACTGCTAAATACTAATCAGTACAGGGTTTTTCTACTCTCTCGAGCCCCACGTATGGGCACCAATAAGTTTGTGGTGGTTTTAGGCACATTTTGGGAGAAACCTGCTCACGGGGCCCCTCTCCCCTCTTCTAACTGGTTCGGGAAAAAAGATTTCCTCAGAGAGAAGTGGTAAAAAACCTGTTTATTAAACAGGCAAAGCACTTTCAGCAAAATACTCGATGATAAGAGCTTCGTGCCGCTTACGGAGGGATAACAAACTTAAAGAAAGTCTCCTCTTGAGGGTCGTCACTGTGCTCCACCGCTCTGTCTCCGCTGACGTTGGGAGAAAAGGAGATGTGCAGGGCTGGTCTTGGTGGGGTGGGTCCCCTGTGGAGGCCCCCGGTGCTTCCCCAGGTCCTTAGTCTGGAGAGGTTGGAACAGTTCTGAGGAGAGGGCAAAAAAAGCAAAAAGGAAGGAAAAAAGGACAAAAAAAGAAAAAGAAAAAAAAAGGCAAAAAGCTTTAGCTATTTTACAGCATCTAACTATGCTAGCACTAAACTAACTAACTGCCGGGGAAAAACAACAGAGCTTCTTTCGTCTTGCTGTGTTCTAACTCCCCCGCTTTAAGGTCACTCTGATGAGCAGAGTTTTCCTGGGGAAAAACAAACTGCGCTTGCCCTCCCCCCCTGCACTCAGCAGATGATTGGGGATACACAGTCACCCCAGTAAAAGCCAGGAAAAGCACATGGATCACCCTCTTCGCTGTGGGACAGGGACCGGGCTTCTGACCCAGGTGGGGGCAGGACAACAGGAGAAAGACTCAATAAAGCCTTGATTTCCCCCGGATCAAGTGCAGACCCTTCCTTTGCTATCAATGGGTACCTGCTCTCTGTAAAGGAAAAGGTTCACAGCCATCCTGGGATCTTTAGGACCCTGAGGAAAAAATCCTTCCAAGTGTGGTTTGTCTCTCAAGGTAGCTGAGGCAAAAATGGAGCTGCGGCTCCGAGAGAGAGACTGCCACAGTGTATACTGTGAGACCCAGACTCTGGTCCTAAAGGCTGATGAACCACCTTCAAGAATACTGCTATAATGGTGTAAAAATAACACTATTTAAAAGCTGCCATAAAGCTTCTTTTCAAAACATGGTCACTGCTTTTTAAAATCTGAGGTCAGGCTTGGGCCATAAGGGACCTATTGGTTTTTGTACACACAGCATAAATCTCTTAAATGTGAACAAGAGATACTGGGACCCTGACAACTGCTCAATCATTCAAGCCCAGTACTGCAGTCAGTCTTTCAAGCCCTCCTTTGCACAGACCTTACCATTCACAATAGTGCACATTTAAATAAGGGCTTGTGACAGAAGGATAACATTCACTGCACCTGTAAAATTTCATTTTTTCACTTTCACCTCAGCAGCTATTTGAAAACTGAAAGCCATGCTCCTACTGGCACAGTATTTCTTCTGTAATGATCTTTTAGACATATGTATCACATTTAAGAGCCATCAGCAAAAAAAGAGATTTTTCATTCAGAATAATTAGTTACTTAATTGGCTTTTTGGAAACAACAAGCAATTTGCTGTCATACAGTTCTGGATTTCAAGACTTACAACCCTAAAACTTACTTTATTTTTGTTTGGTTTGAGTTTGCATTACAAATTGAGATTTTGCATACTCAGAACATTAATTACAATTGATACTAACAAAATATTAAGTTTTGTTAAAACACTATTTGCAAAAGATTAGTAATTGAATTATTACTAATCTCATGCTCACTAGTTTATTTGCTCCATTTTTGTTCAAAATCACCTGTGAATACAAAGGGAACCTATAGTCCTGTTAATGTAAATGAGGGAAAACATCAGTTTTTAATTCTTATCTTTCTTCTGTTCTAACATAAGTAAACCAATTGTAGTTTGGGTCTTAAGAGGCAGTCACTTCTGTGGTAAAGTCTTTACAATGAGTTGGAATATGGTATCTATTTTTTACCTTAGTTGACAGTAAATCGATGGTAAATCTTGAGATCCAGTCCTGAAATTCAAGCCTCTTCTTCCACTCAGAGTGGAGCAAAGCTTACCATTATTTAGCTCCTCTTTGATAAAAAGATAAAGAATAAAGCTAGTAAACCTCATCCAGTAAGAAACTGGTTTTTATCTTGTGTTTCTCCTGAATTTCCCAGCTGCCATCACAGTTTTTTCTGCTGTCATTTCTGGCATATGCAGCTGTAAAAAATATTAAATATATCACTTTAAACTAAAAACATTGTTGAGAGTCCCATAAAAACTCTGGCCTGATATTTCAACTTTCTAAGGAACATTTTATTCTGAATCTTCAAACTCTCATTGATTTTGAGAAACAGAACTCAACTTATCAACTCTTTTCACTCTTTAAAAAAAAAAAAAAAAAACAAAGATGAAACTAAATTAATTTGAAAAACACATGGAATTGGGAGAGTGAAGAAAACATAGGAAAAGGTAATTTACTAATACAATATGAGACCATTTGTTCCAGTGATTGCATAGTGAAATATGATTTAAAATATTTACTTTTAAAATATAAAATTATGAAATCCGTTAAAAGTATAAAATTCTTCTTGAGAGAAAGTTTGAGAGAGACAGAGAGATTTGAATTGAGTGACAGAAATTTTCATGTGACAAAATAACCTTGGTTTAGCAGATACATATTCCTTCCCGCAAAATGCTTTTTTCTCCTTGTAACAGTTCAAAACTCTATTGCAGCATGTTGAATGACAAGCCCACTTTGCCTCATTTTTCAAACCAGTGTTACTGTTTTACTGGTTATCTTGAATTCTGTTTTCAGGAAGATGGTCTGCTTTTTGTCTTATTTAAAAAGTGGCAACTTGATGGAGAAAGTGACAGGCTATTGAATAAAAAATGCACGTGTTATTCTCAAGGGAAAAAGAACTAAACAGGGCAAAAACTGTCTGAATTCAAAAAAAAAAAAAATACACTTACATTTATGAACCTCTCATAAATTTAAATGTCAGGAACAATTCACAACATTAATTCAAATATCCAGGATTCTAGAAAAACCAAGCTCATATTGAAAAATTACCTACCTTTCTTGTGAAGGATTCTCTATAGGTCTAAGGTTTACACCAAGCATTTTTGTCACCAGAGGTTTTCAAATTACTAGAAATTTTTAAATTTTTGGTGTTAATTTATAATTCTGATACTATTTCATCTCTAACAACAGAGTTTCCCAAAAGATGAACATGTTGTGACGTCATATGTTACAAGAATGTGTTTTCATTTGACAGTGGCATTTTGTTTGTATCCAGAATCTACTGCAGCATTTATCCAGCATCTTAGTGGTCTGAGGTTACATTTTCAGTAGTTTGACAAGGACGTCTTTTAGGATGTAAAATATTTCCTGATGCAGCCCAGTGACCAGCAAAGATGTTTTTGCTCAGGCTGATGAATTCCACAGTGACAGGCCTTTGTTTTTTCTTACTTAACCTTTTTGAAAGGCCTTAAAACCTCTCAGGCTTTTTGGGGCCTGCATTTTTGTGTAGAAATGTTTAATTCCAAAATTTAACATGTATTTTCTGAATGAAACATCATCTTAGTGTGTGTCTAAAGCATTTATTTAGAGTAAAGTAAGAAACAGTTCAATAGATAGGTAATTGGACATATTTCATTCTGGATCAATTAAACACTTGATTTCAATCTTACTTAAGGAATAGTTCCATTTATAATTCCCAGATTTAATTTTTCCCAGACTGTTTCTCTTTTTGAAAATAAAGGTGGACAACAATTGGATCATAAACCTTATCTGGGGTCAACTATTCTCAGTACCAGTTACTCCAAAATCGTGTTTTGAATGTGACTGTATGTTGCCAACCTAAACTCCCTAATTTTCTCACAGGAAATATTTGAACAGAAACATTAAAATGCATACATTGTCCATCTGTTTTTTTTCCAGCAACTCATTTCCTAGAACAGTCACAAAAACTGAAGACAAAATACAAATAGCCATATCCTAAGTATTTTTTTTGTTTTCTGTTCATATGAATATTCATAAAGGAAATGTAAAGTCTTTGGCCAGCCTTAATTGATTTTCCTTCTGGTAGTTCAATATTCTTTTTCTGGTACTGGCAGAAACTGGAAAACAAAAACAGAACAGGTCAAAAGAAGAAAAAAAATTAAAAGGGGTAAACCTTTTAAATATTTTCAACCTTTAAATGCTGCTTTTCTTATACATGCTATGCAAACACTCAATATATGGAAAAACTGGGTTCTTGTGCAGGATGAGAGGAAAGAGAAGACCAAAATTGAAAAGGTCACAATAAAAAGAGTTTGCATACAATGAAAATTTTGAAAAGCACATGCATAAACCAAATTATATTTTTCCTTCTGAGCATCATTCAGTGTCTTCACCGATTGCACAAACTGCACGTCCTGGTGACGGATTGTCCGTTCCAGAATTTTGACCCCCAAATATTTCCAGGGAGGTGGTTGTTGTACCTTTTCTGGAGCCACCTGCAGTCCATGTGAATGCAGAGCATTCAACAACTGAGGCTGTAGCCTCAGCAGCTCTTCCTGAGTGGGCGTAGCCACCAAAATGTCGTCCATATAATGATAGACGTGAGCATCAGGAAACCGCTTGCGAACTCCAGACAAGGCATGGGCTACATACCATTGGCAAAACATTGGGGAATTCCGCATTCCTTGAGGCAAAACTCTCCATTGATACCGCTGTGCAGGCTCGGCATTATTTATTATTGGCACCGTGAAGGCAAATTTTGGTCTGTCATCGGGATGCAGAGGGATCGTAAAAAAACAATCCTTCAGATCCACAATGAGGACCGGCCAGTCCGCAGGAAGCATGGTAGGCGATGGCATACCAGCCTGCAATGTCCCCATGCCTTCCATCACGGCATTGATCTTTCGGAGGTCTTGTAGCAACCTCCATTTCCCAGACTTCCTTTTGATACAAAAGACAGGAGTGTTCCAGGGACTGGTAGATGGTTCTAAATGCCCCTGATCCAACTGCTCCTGTACAAGTTCACGAAGGGTGACTAGCTTGTCATGAGGGAGGGGCCACTGATTCTCCCAGATGGGTCTGTCCACCAGCCACCGTAAAGGAGGCGTGGGACACTCTGTGCCCTTCATCACAGTGGCCCCAATCAAAAATCCGTCCCCAGTCGCACCCCCCACGCGGCCAAAACATCCCTCCCCCAGAGGTTCTGAGGAATCTCAGTAACATGAGGCCAAATTATGGCCGTCTGTCCCTCCGGGTTTGTGATGGCCACGGGATTCTGGCTCACCTAGCATTGCTTCGTTCCTCCTAAGCCCGAGATCGATGTCTTTGCCAGGGTCAAAGGCCACTGCGGGGGCCAAGCGGCCAGGGAGAGAATGCTCACGTCAGCCCCCGTATCTAGGAGGCCACAAAGGTGAATCTCCGATGGCGTGGCACCAACCATGGACACGGTACACAGTGTCTCAGGATGGTCTTTGGTCAGGACAGCAGTCCAGCGCACTTGAGGTGGCCCTGTAGAGCCGAAGCCACCGTCTCCCCGTGACCGGTCCTCGGTCCTGGAAACAGAAGACTTAAAAGGAACAAGTTGAGCAATTCGTGTGCCTTTTGGGATAGTCAGAGGAGGGGTGGGTGTGGAGACCATTGCATGAATCTGCCCTGAAAAATCTGCATCAATCAGTCCCAGGTGCACTATGATGCCCTGAATGGTGGCACTGGACCTCCCCATCAGGAAAGCACTCATGCCATCACCCAAGGGACCAAAGGCATCCAGGGGAACCTTGTGTATTTTGTCCGAATCAATCACGACAGACTCGGCTGTGCAGACATCAACACCTGCTGAACCGCGGGTGCTGGCTGCAAGCTTGCTGAGCAGATCTCCATTGGTTGGGGCTGAGGCAGAGACATTTGTGTCTGCACGCGTCTCACCTTCGCGCTCTGTGTCGCGTTTCCCGAGTTGCCCAATGGCTGACCATTCACATGCACTGTCGCCTTACACGCATTCACAGCGTGATTCGGCCTTCTGCATCATGCACAATAAAACAAGACAGCTGTAGGCTTCTGTGCCTTACCGCTCTGTTTCTTCCTGGCCCTAGCACCCCACTGCTGCTGTTGCACCCCTTGGGGAACGACCCAAGCAGGCTGCACAGCAGCAGCCACAGCCGGTTGCACGGCCGCAGGCACGGCCGGCTGGACCGCTGTAGCCACCGTCGGTTGGACAATCGTAGCCACAGCTGGCTGCACAGCTGTATGCACGGCAAGCACCTGTTGGCTGGAAGGGGATATCTTTGCACAGGCCCCCACCATGTCCGACATGGATGGCTCCTCGGGAAGCGCCTCAATTATCCTCTTGCAAGCAGCATTACAATTGCCCTGAGCAACGGACTGAATCATGAGCTTCCTTGCTGCCGGATCACTCACCTGCTTCTCAACCGCAGCAGTTAACCTCCCTGCAAAGCACAGGAAGGGCTCATCAATTCCCTGGACGATAGTTGCAAAGGGCTGCTGTGGAGTAGCCAGCTGTAAGGTCTGAACCAGGGCTGCCATGCCTGTCTGCTGGCACTGCTCCTGGACCAAGGGCTCATAACCAGCCTGCCCTTCGGCCCTGGTATAATTGCCTGTTCCCAGTAGCATATCGGTATTAACCATACGCCTAGGATCTCCTGGACCCAGTGTCGTATTCCGTTCCACCGCTCTGACTGCCAACTGAGTCCATTTATTCTCAAAGAAGTCATATTCAACCCGTGGGAAAAGGGCCCGAGCCAAGCTCCGAATGTCAAAGGGCGTCAAAAGACTGGCATTAAAAGAACGGAGAACCTGCATCACCTCGGCTGAGCCCAAACCATATTTCCCGACTACATCACGCAGTTCTGATAGGGCCTGCCAAGCCAAGGGTTGATAGGTGTTATGAGTAGCACCCTGAAGGACAGGGAAGGCCTGAAGACCCTCAGATGGAGCAGCAGCACCCGCCCTATCCTGCCCTGTGGACCCCACAGGGTCAGAGGCAGGCACTCGACTGGGAACTAGCTGAACATCAGACACGGCAAGTCTAGCACCAGCATCAGCATCTCCACTTAGTCCTTCAACCTTAGCCTTTACTTCGTCCCAGAACTGGCCGCGGTCTCTCGGCCTTACGGTCACCTGACAAGGGGGTAGCGTCCAAACTGTTGATGAAGAGCCAACAGCGCGAGAATTTCTGCCTTTGTCAAAGACCGGCCGCATTTCGGCCGTGTCCCCGTTCGCGCTGAACTTAAACACCTCAGCGCCTGCAGCCGGCGCAACGCTAGCAGCAGGAAGCGGAGGCGGGGTCGGACCAGCCACTGGTGCTGGCCCCGCTGCATCCTCAGCAGCGCTGGAGCCCGCACCAGCTGCTGGAGACCAGTCCGACGGCTCCGCAGCGGACACGCATACCTGCGCGCCTGAGGAGCCTGTGCTGCGTTCAGGCGGAGGCGGCGACCGCGCCTCCGTGACTGGGGGTGCCGCGTCGGTCCCTGCGGGCAGATCATTAGAACTAGGGGCATCAGAGCCTCTCCCCGCCCGGCCAGCACCGCCTGCAGCCCATGGGGCTGGCGTGGGAGGCGGAGTATCCAGAACCCCCCCGAGAAAGGGTCCTGCGGGGGCCCGGGAGCTCGCGGCCCCCCCCATCCCGGAGTGGGGCGAAGCTGTCAGCCTGTGCAGGGAGGCGGCGCCTGCCGAGGGACTGACTGGGGCTCTGCCTTCGGCCGCATCCCTGCCCCGCGCTGCCGGCGGCGCAGGGGCAGAGGCAGCCAACGCAGCCGCCTCTGGGCTCGGCCCAGGCGACAGAGTGGGAAACTCCACACCGCCCGACCCCATCGGGTACATAACGGTCGTGCGACAAAACAGACAATGCACCGTGACCGAATCGCGGCCGAAAGACAGGGGGGCCCGCTTTTCCGGGGCGCCCTCACCCACCAACGCCCGAAAGGCTTTGAGAGGCGGCCCCGCCCCGCTCCGGCGGCTCCGCTGCGCAGGGCTTGGCGGGACCGGCGGGGCCGGCCCCAGGCTCGGCAGGGTTCTGACCCCCCTCTGCCCGAGACCAGTGCCAGAACCCGAGGTGGGGGAAGCCCCCCGCGCAGGAACGGGGGAGGAAGGGGAAGAATCCACATCACAAAGCAGCTGAAATTCAGATTCCGGGTCTGACATAATGACCCCGCCCCCTCCCAGCTCTCCGTCCGGCTTCGGACTGGGGCTCTCAGCCTTCGAACTGTAAGGAGTCGACTTAAATACAGCTCTCTCAAGTAATTTCAACTGCAATAAGAGTTCCGCAATGTCTTCATCGTATTCTATATCAAGGGAGTCTAACATACAGTCCCCCAGGAGGCGCCACTCCTTTCGACTAAGCACAGACCCAGGCGTGGGAAAAAACCCATGCCGCCTGCCCCATGCAAACACATCCTGTAGTCCCTCCTGGGATATCTGAGCATCCTTCCACTCCCAGAGATCTCCCCAAAGTTCCAAAACTAAAGAATCCTCCATGATATACACAAAACAGGGAAAAGGAGAAAGGAAAACCTCACCAAACCATTCACCCACACTCAGGGTCACCAGATGTCAGCGTGAAACACAAAGAAATCACATGAAGACAAGAGATTTCTGCAGAGGTTCTTCTGATCCAGCTTCCAGCTGAAAGGGCAGAGAGAAGAGACCCCTTTGTTTATTCTTTTACTTTTATACATTTGTGGGTCTAGCAGAAGATTGGCTTTTTGGGGTTTCCACCCCTCAGCCTCAGTGGCCAGACAAATTGTCAGTTACAATTGTTTTCAGGTTAAAAATATGCAAACAAAGGACAAAGAATGAAAAACAAAGGATTTGTTTATATTACTTCTGTGGGAAAGGTAGAAAAACTGCTCTAATATTCTACAGTAACTAAAAGATCTGACTCCATTTATGAAAATCAAAAGGCTAATAAAGAAACTCAGAAAAACCAGGGTAACAGTGCCTGGCCAGTCCAAGGGAAGGAACTTGTCGTCATCGGGGATTGTAAGTACACCCCACAAGAGATCGAGATTCTCCCGGGGATTTTAGTCAACAACCCTGAGAATCTCGTTCTCTGGCTGCGATGCACCCATCCACCGACCTTTCTCCCAAAAGGTCAAGTAATCGCACAGATCATCACTACCCGGGGACCAAGGAACACATCAATGGTCCCGGTGGCTTGCCCTGTGCAAGCCATCACTGAAGAAGGGTCTCGGGTAGAATGCAAGTTCACGGTGGGCGGGGAGACACTTAACATCACAGCTCTTTTGGACACTGGGGCGGATGTGACGACCATGCCAGCCCAGGATTGGCCGTCACATTGGGCTTTGCAGGACATAGCTGGACACATCCAGGGTGTTGGAGGTCTTCAATTGGCAAGACAATTGAAGAGTGTGGTACAAATTAAGGGGCCAAAAGGGCAATTGGCAAATATTCGCCCTTTTGTTTTAAATTATAAGGAACCCTTGCTTGGAAGGGATCTCATGGCTCAATGGGGGGTCAAGATTGACATACCCGACCCCTCAGTGGATATTTCCACAGGGACCATTGAAGAGCGTCCCACAAAAAAACTTAATTGGCTCACCGATATTCCAGTTTGGGTGGAGCAATGGCCACTTTCTAAACAAAAATTAAAAGCACTTGAGGAGCTTGTGGAGGAGCAGAAAGGACACATAGTAGAAACTGATAGCCCTTGGAATTCTCCGGTTTTTGTGATTCAGAAACCGGGGAAAGACAAGTGGCGCCTCCTCCAGGACCTCCGTCAAATTAACAATGTGATTGAGGACATGGGATCTCTCCAACCGGGAATGCCTTCCCCAACTATGCTCCCCGAAAATTGGAAATTGGCTATCATTTACATCAAGGATTGCTTTTTCCAAATTCCTCTTCACCCGGATGATGCCCCATGTTTTGCATTCTCGGTTCCCACCATCAACCGAGAAGCCCCAAGGAAGCGCTATCACTGGCGGGTACTCCCTCAGGGGATGAAAAACAGCCCAGTCATCTGCCAGTGGTATGTTGCCTCCTTGCTGTCCCCTGTCCGCGCAGCCACGGGACAGGCCATCATCCATCATTACATGGATGATGTCCTGGTGTGCGCCCCGACTGACGATGTGCTCACACATGCGCTTGACCTGACAATCAATGCATTGATTGCTGCAGGTTTCGAGCTGCAGGAGGAGAAGGTTCAACGGATGCCACCCTGGAAGTACCTCGGGCTGGAAATCGGCAAGCGGACCACTGTTCCGCAGAAATTGGCCATCAAAACAAAGGTAAGTTCCCTCGCGGATGTCCACCAGCTGTGTGGGGCTTTGAATTGGGTAAGGCCCTGGCTAGGTTTGACCACCGAAGACCTAGCCCCCCTTTTCAATTTATTGAAAGGGGGAGAGGAGCTCAGTTCTCCTAGGGCCCTTACCCCAGAAGCGAAAAAGGCTCTGGAAAGGATACAGGACGCTATGTCCTCAAGACAAGCTCATCGATTTGACTCCGAGCTGCCTTTCAAATTTATTATATTGGGAAAGTTGCTGCACCTCCACGGGATGATCTTTCAGTGGAAGGACATCCCGAAAAAGGACCGACACGGGAAAGATCCACTCTCCATCATAGAGTGGGTCTTCCTGAGCCATCAGAGGTCCAAAAGGATGACCCGGCCGCAGGAGTTGGTGGCTGAGCTGATCCGGAAAGCAAGGTTCTGGATCAGAGAATTGGCCGGTTGTGACTTTGTGTGTATTCACATCCCAATCGGGTTGAGATCGGGCCAAATTTCAAAGTCAATGTTGGAACACCTGCTTCAAGAGAATGAAGCATTGCAGTTCACTCTGGATTCCTTTACTGGGCAAATGTCAATTCATCGGCCTGCCCACAAAATCTTTAATTAGGACGTCAAATTTGTATTATCATTAAAAGAGGTTCGCAGCAGAAGGCCACCCAAAGCCTTAACAGTTTTCAGCAATGTGTCCAGAAGGTCCCACAAGTCAGTTTTGACTTGGAAGGACCCTCAAACTCAGCAGTGGGAGGCTGATGTAGCTGAGGTGGAAGGATCACCTCTGGTTGCTGAGTTGGCCGCAGTCGTTAGGGCCTTTGAGAGGTTTCCCGAACCTTTCAATTTGGTTACAGACTCCGCATATGTAGCGGGGGTGGTGTCCAGAGCGGAACAGGCCATCCTTCAAGAAGTGTCCAACATTGCATTGTACGAATTGCTCTTGAAATTAGTTAAGTTAGTCTCCCACCGAGAGCAGCCTTTCTTTGTGATGCACACTAGGTCACATACCGATTTGCCTGGGTTCATCGTGGAGGGAAACAGGAAGGCAGATGCCCTCGCTGCCCCTGCCGAGATGGCCCCCCTGCCGAACATCTTTGAGCAGGCAAAACTCAGTCATCAAATTTTCCATCAGAATGCACCTGGCCTTGTTCGCCGTTTCCACCTAACATGGGAACAGGCCAAGGCAATTGTGGCCGCGTGTCCATCCTGCTCCCAGCATGCAGTGCCAACCTTGCATGCGGGGGTTAACCCCCGGGGGCTGAGGAGCTGTGAGGTGTGGCAAACTGATGTCACCCATTTCCCACAATTCGGCCGCCAAAAGTATGTACATGTGTCTATCGACACATTCTCCAGAGCTGTGTTCGCTTCTTCCCACACAGGGGAGAAAGCGGGGGATGTCATTAAACACCTTATCCATGCTTTGTCCTTCCTGGGCATACCGAAGGAACTCAAAACTGACAATGGCCCGGCGTACAAGTCCAGAGAGCTCTGCAGCTTCCTGCAGCAATGGGGGTGGAGCACAAGACCAGCATCCCCCACTCCCCCACAGGTCAAGCCATGGTCAAGAGGACCCATGGTACCATCAAAAGAGTTCTACATCAACAGCAGTGGGTCCTCAAAGCAGAAACACCAGCGGTCAGACTGGCCAGGGCACTTTTTACCATCAACTTTCTTAATTGTTCCTTTGAAGGTCTCAATCCACTGATCATAAGGCACTTCGGGGCGAGCTCCTTGTTCTCCATCCGAGAAAGGCCCCCAGTCACAGTCAGGGATCCTGAGTCCGGAAGGACGGAAGGGCCACATGACCTGGTCACGTGGGGACGTGGATACGCATGCGTGTCCACCCCCACGGGACCAAGGTGGATTCCATCCAAGTGGGTGAGGCCCTACGTCCCTAAGAGCTCAGGATCCAAAACAGTCATCAGTCCGCAGGTGGCAGACGCAGCGTGGAGGCGGAAGAGGAAACGGGCAACATCCTTGGGCTGAGTTTCCTTTCCCCTACTGTTCCTACCCTGAATAACTTTGTGTTCAGTGTCTTTTAGTTTTAACATGGCAACCACCCAGACTGGATTCCCCGCTCCGAGGAAATTCCACCTAACCCTCGGAGCCCTGATATCACTCAGCCTGTGTCTCTCAGTCATCGGATGGCTGGTCCCGCAACCAAAAGCAAATGTGTGGGCGACCCTGGCGAAGGCAATGGGACAAGATCATATCTGCCTCGCGAACCTATCATCGAAAGCCGAGGACGTCCACACTGCCATCCGACAGATGCAAGAGATGGTGACAAACATCAAAAAAGAAACAGACGATTGGCTGAGCGGACTCTTTACTAACTGGGGAATCTCTGGCTGGGTTTCCTCCATCATAAAGACTGTGTTGCTGTGTTTGTTTGTTTTGTTATTAATTATGCTTGCGTTCGGTTTACTTAGAAGGATGTTGTATAATTTAATTTCTGCCACCACACACTCCCCTTCAGTCAACCATATCATCGTGCCAACTGAGGAGAGCCCTGAGGAGGAAGGACTGGAGTTGGAGGAGGTGCTGGAAGAGGCCCCGGAAGATGATGGAAGAGGTCCGAATGAAGAAGAACATGGACTGGGGTACCCAACGCAGCATCACTGACCTCCCTCCTCCGTTCCAGTCCCACTCCTCTTGAAAAAAACAAAAAAGGGGGAGATGTGGTGGTGTAAGAACTGTTTTTATTAAGTTATTAAGTTATTTTTGTAAGATTTTTAAGTTATTTTTATAATGGCTGAGTCCACTGTATACCCCTGTGTTCTGCATTAGTTTTCCCCTTATGAGTTAGGTTGTTTAGTCTACTGTATAACCAGACGTTTTCTGTCATTCATTCCTTCCCTGCACCTGTCGCTGTCAATCCCCCCCTCTCTCCTCGTGGTCGCCCTGTCTGTCACTCGGAGACCCTTCCCTGGCTTCTGGAAAACTCCGGGAGGGGTGCCGAGTGATAGGCTGGGGCCCTGGAGACCCCCTCCCATCATTTCATGGTTGGTCCCCGGTTTTAGGGTTCACACCCCCAGTTAACCCCCCGATTCCTGTGACTGGCTGACTGGTTGTCACCACCCCCGTTTCCACGCCCGCTTAAAAAACTGCCGTGCGCCTGGCCTCAGGGTCTCTCCTGGGCAGCAGGTGCAGCGTGCAGAGCCCCGCACTCCCTCTGTTTCAATAAACCTACGTTACATCCTGCTCGAGAGAGACCGCCTTTCACTTAGCTGCTGGGGTCGCTTACATCATCTACGTGCCCGTCGCTGGCGGTGGGATCCAAGTTCCCACAGGGAGGAAGCAGCGCGCTTAGCCTCTCGCTCCGACCTTACCATGCTGCCACAGTGAGTTACTCTGAGCTAGCCTGTGGCTGCGCTGGTCAGCGCGATTTCTGGACACTGCGACATGTCACCAGTGGGGTTTCACAGGGCCCTGTGCTTTTCAACATCTTCAAAAAAAAAAAACTTGGATGCAGGACTCACTAATGATAGTTATATAGTAGATAGATGGTAGGTGCATAACAACACTAAATTGGGAGAAGCTGTTGACACCATTGCAGGCAAAGGGGCCCTGCAGGGAGATCTCAGAAATTCAGAGGACTGGGCAATTGCCAACTGTGTAGAGTTTAATAAAGATGAGTGCTGGATTCTGCACCTGGGACAGGGCAGCCCTGAATGTGTGCACAGGGTGGGGAATGAGAACCTGAAGAACAGTACTGGAAAGGGACCTGGTGATCCTGCTCAATGGCAAGTTGAATCTGAGGCAACAGTGCCCCGGCAGCCAGGAGTGCCAACCCTGTCCTATGGGACATAAGGCTTGTTCCACTCTGCTCTGGGATGGGGTTGACTCACCTTGAGTCCTGGAGCCAGTTTTGGGTGACACAATATAAGAATGTAAAACTAATAGAGAGCATCCAGAGGAGGGCAGTTAAGACAGTGAAAGGTCTGGAGGGGAAGCCATTCAAGAATAGGCTGAGGTCACTTGGTCTGTCAGCCTGGAGTAAGAGGAGATGGAGGGGGGACCTCATTGCATTCTGTGACTTCCTTGTGAGGGGAAGAGAAAGGGCAGACACTGTTCTCTGCTATGTGGTAATCAGTGACAGGACCTGAGAGAATGTCTTGAAGTTGTTTCAGGGGAGATTACAGCTGGGTATTAGAAAAGGTTCTCCACCTATAGGGTGTTTGGGCACTGGAACAGGCCCCCCAGGGCACTGGTCGCAGAACCAGGCCTGGCAGAATTCAAGAAGTGTTTGCCCAATGTACTCAGGCCCATGGTGTGATACCTAGGATTTTCCATGCAGGACAAGGAATTGGACTTTGATGATCCTTGTGTGTCCCTTCCAACTCAGGTTATTCCATGATTCTGTGATTCTAATAACTCCAAAACAAAGCTATTTTGATGTAGTTACATGAATATAGTTTATAAATTTCTTGCTTTTATAATGTCATTAAGTTAGCTTTGACTCTTTTTCATGACAGTGTTTTAAAAAAGTTAATGAAATAGTTAACTGAAAGAAAAGGGAGGATCATTGTTTTTCACTTGGTGTGCTATGTGGATAGTCAAGATCGCATGCTAAAACTAATCAATATTAACTGCCAAGTGTTGCTTTTCTGTCAGAACTTCGATCATGAGCCTCTCTTAAAAAAAATCTGTTCCATAGAGACTACTTAACTATACTGGTTGTATATATGTTATAATTAATTTATATTACTGTCTTTCACTGCAAAACCATTCTTCGTGATAGCTTTCCCTCACACTCTAACTTAGAAACTTTGTATTTTAATTATATATTAAATTGCTTTGAAACAACAAACACAATTTTATTTTCCATAGTTTCAGTTTAATTGTAGGATTTTAGCTTCCACAAGTTGCACTTTAATCTCTTTCTCAGGTCTTCAGTAGAAATAACAGCAAGAGGAAATATTTAAATAGCACTGTCTCTAACAGAATTATTTTCAATTAATCATATGTCGGTTTATTTTTCTAGGCAAAGTTGGTTTTTTTTCACTCTGATCCATGACCCTTTCCAATGACCTTGATATTCTCTTCATGACCACACAGATAATTATAAAGCCATATATAAGACAGCTCAAGTAACCCTTTTCAATATATTTATCTATGGGAGAAATAAGAAAAATGTAAAATTTCACTGAAGTCTATGCCATTCACATCTTTATATTCTTTAATTGCACAAATATTTGGAAAAAGGAATTGAATCAGTTCTTTCTAGGTCTGTCTTTCTTAATGTTTTTGGTTGAACCCATTTTATTTGAATACACATATGTTAAAGTCCTGGTACCCTGATTTAAGAAGTTACTGGTTTTCCTGGTCCTTGCAAATACACTGATTCTAGTATAATTTCTAGTGTCTGTAATTTTTTTCCTGCAATGCTTAGACTTAAACTAGAATTGAAGGATGAATAAAGCAGCACAAATGAAAACTCCAGTCCTAGTGATCTTTCACTTGTTCACAATTATTTTTAGTAGCTTAAGGATGAGCAGTGGAATGATAAATTTGCTGAGATCATGTACAAATCACGAGTAAAATTAATACTCCTCCAATAAAAACAGCTTGAGACATTTCTAGTACTTACCTGTCTTCAGACTACAGACAAGAATTAACTGTGTAAAGATATCCTCTGAACTTTCTGGGTCTTTTTAAAATGGAATTGTGATTCAGTTCTAACAGAATAACCTCCACTTGTCTATAAAAAATTTTCTTTTGAACTGATAATCCTCCCCTAGGATTATTTCACCTTCTGGGAATACCTGAAAACATTGGTGCATGCTTAAAACTTCACTGAGGTTCCCTGGCCAGAGCAGAGCAAGGCAAGGTGTTACCTACCCACTTCTTAAAGATGAAAAAGTAGTGGGAAAGAAAAGAAAGCTTTCAAAATACATTGGTTCAGGTGCTCCCTGCTCCCTCTTATTTCCACAGCGACTAGAGAGATTAAATCTCTGGCACAGTATTTTCTTATCCCATAGTGCATCAACAGAAAAATAGCTGGCAATGTTTTGCCATTGGTAAGAAGCATAATGACCAGATCAAGACTAAAACTGAAGACCTGGGGTGATTTTATGATGATCCTCTATTCCCTGATCATCTGCTCTATACCCAGAAATGATTGCTGTAGTTTTAAGGTGGGCCCAGGGCAGCAGGGAGCCTTGGGGCTCTTGAGCAGCCTTTTTTTTAAAGTTAGGTGTCCATGGTGCCGGGATGACTGGGCTCACTTCATTTGCTTGGATAGCTTGATTTGTGTCAGCTTAGGCAGAAAGTCTTTTCTTCCTTTCCCTGGCTTTGTAGACTGCTGCAGCAATCCTTCAGAGGCCTGTGTTTTTTCTTGAACTGCTCAGTTTGGTTTGGTCCAAGATCGGCAAGGACAATCAATGGGAGAAGAATTGGCAGTGGACCAGCAGGGAGCCAAGGCGCTGCTCCGTCCCAGCCTCAGAACTTGGAAAACCCACAACAGAAAGGACATCAAATCTGGCAGCTTCATCTGCTGTGAAGAGGAGACCAAAATCAGACATTCACCAGGTTCCCATCTGTTTTTGCCAGAGCTGCTGAATGAATGCTTTAGTTTTTCCTTCCCTGGGGTGAAAGTTGGCACCATTTTTATTTCTCCTCCCCACCACCTTGCAGCCATTGTGGGTTTTTTTCAGTTTTCTTTTTTTCCTGACCTTTTGGGGTTTTTTGCTGTGGTTTGGGGCAGGGGGTGGGCAAGGTCTGACAGTTCAATATCTAGCATGTATTCACCTTTTCTCCCGTGCAGTGTTGGCACTCTGTCTGTCAATAAATGGTTGGATATTTTCACTTTCATCCACTAATGTTAACATCTCATTGTCACAAAGAGATTTCTGGAACCCTTTTGTAGAGGAAACACTCATTCCAGAGTGTTTTCTCCTAAACTTGTCTCCAAACCAGGACAACAGCTGATAGAGAAACATCTCAAGAGAAGAAGTCTGTTATAATCCAATTCACAGTTTGCCTCAGGGGCAAGAGATGATTGCAAATTATGGCTTTCTTTTCACTGAAGGTTTAATACTCAATACTTGGCGTTATTAACCATCTCACATGCAGATTATGCTAACTAAATATTCTGCTGCTCTTTTTTGCCACACAGTTTCAGATATACTGATCTCATATAGTTAGCCAGATACCATGAAATGAAATCTCAGAATGGAAGTCTAAATAATGCATTACATGTGTGACATGGGAAATGATAACTCTGTGGAAAAGCTGCAATTCATAATCTGGACATTTTGTTCACATAAGTGCCTCAGCTAGTTGTTGATTAATTCTATTAATTTAGAATCTTATATTACACTAATTTCAGTAAAACCAGCTTCTCTAACTCCAAAATTACAGTGTTCATACTCTAAGAACATCACAATTCTGTATTAAATTAATGACATAGTAAAAACCCCCAACATATTTCTAGACCAGAAAGATAAATATACTCTTTTTGTGAACTTCCAGTGGATTTTAATATTTTCTATCCAGAAGCATTATTACTTAACCTCTATCCTCTTCAGTTATTTGTGTATGATTTTTTTTTTTCACTCACCTTTACAGGGCCTGGATAAGACATTTAGTCTTTAGTACTTATTTACTACTTTCAAGGATAGAACTCATTTTAGGGACAGATGTTGATATTTAAAACCCCATAACCACATCCTTTTTGACTGTGAAGTGCAGGACATAAGGGTTCTGGCTCCCTGAGGTAGGCATGTTAGGGGAAATCCTCTTGAGAATATGACCATCTGGCATATATTTTGATGACATTTCAGCAGTCTGGCAGGGCTTCTGAAAAAGATTTCAGATGTTTCAGTAGGAAGAGACAAAATAAATATCAGTGTTACTAAGATACTGATTTTTCCCTGCTCCCATAAACAAGAAATACATCCAGGTTTTGTTCTTTTTGGAGTCAAATTAGAGGTGACACCAGTAGAAAGAATCAGTCCTACAACAGGACAGGAGTTGTTCCTGCTATAGCTGTGAAAACTTGACAAATATATAAAGAGCAAGTATCCTGAAGGGATAAGGTATCTTTAGAAGAAAATGCTAAGAGAGAACAATTCCCTGAATAGTAGGAGTTAGATTCAAAAGCCAGTTTAGGAGAGAAATAGAGATAGGATCTAAATGTTTCATACTTTGCCTGAATTGATTGTACTGGTGAGGAGAGACAGGAATTTGTTCCTTCTATAAAATTTATTGATGGAGTCCTACTAATGTGATTCAGTGGAGCTCATGTGAGTCGTTGAAAACCGATATAATCACAGACAAATACTCTCTAACTAATTAAAGTTAGAAACTGGTGTGTTTATTCACCAGCAGGCAGCATGACAGTCATCTCCAAAAGGCATGGCCACCCTGAACAAGGCTCTTTGCTCTCTATTTAATATTTTCCAAGATCTTACATACAATACATATGCATAACCCCAGCACCTCTCATCCCCGCTCTCTATTAAAATGAGGCTATTAGTCCTTCAGGCGTGCACAATTCTTCTCTTGAATTGGGTCGGTGGTCTCAAATTGGGTGAGTGGTCTCAGAGGATGAAGTCAGGAGAGTCTTCATCAGGTCTCTATGACCCTCTGGCACGATCCAAGGTCCCCTGCTTCGTGATTGATTGATACCAAGTCCAGGTGCTGGCCATTGTTGTTACTGGTTTCAATCTGTTCTTATGACGGTTCACTTACTCCACTTTTTCTATAAACAAGCTCATAATGTAACAGTTAGCTCTAGCTTAGACATCTAATAATCATTAACCTACCATTTATTAATCTAACTTACATCTTGATCAATATAAATTGCTTCTAACCCTTAGCTAAAATCTTAACTCTTTAAAATCATGTTTCACATGCAGGTTGACTTATATATGTTTATAGCCCTATGGCTATATCCATTTCCTTCCTCCCCTAAGTATCTGGCTATATTCAATCTGTTTGGACCGTTCACTTCTCTTTCAGCAGGCAGAGTAATGCAGCACCTCCACACTGCTATTCTGTTGCACTATAAAAGTCTTTTAAGTGCTCTGTCCTAATTCCCCAAATAACTTTCAAATCTGTACCCTAGCATCTTTTAAGTGCTCAGCACCAGTTTAGTCATTCCAATTCCAACTTTCTTTTTCAAACTATTTAAGAGATTAAAGTTCTGAACTTTCTCACATTTCATTTTAAGAATATTTTTTCTACTCTTACAGTCGTGTTGAGAAAGCAAACTGTAAAATTTTCTGCTGGAATAAAAATCATTGTGTCAATTACTGACAGAGACGTTGTTCTTGAAATTAACCATTAACCCTAAGATACTTCCCTTTCCTTTTTCCAATAACCACTTCTGATTCTAGGCCCAGATGTAATTTTAGGGTTCTCCTTGTCGCCCCTCAACAACCACAATATACATAGCACCTGTCTCCAATTCCTGCTGGATGATTACTCTCAGAAACACTTTATTTCAGTAGGTGTTCCTTGGAACAGGCTGCTGCAAACCATTTTCACTCTCTGGGTTAGAGTACCTTGCTAAAAAATGTTAACAATTTATCTTGATCACAGGCACCCAACCCAGTACATACATTCCAGAATCAATAATACTTTTGACTGGCTTGCAACTCACTTATATGTGTGCTAAACTCAGACTAAGGAGTGAGGAGATAAAAAGGAGCAAGGCAGAAGACAATCCTCAGCCTTTTCAAAGCTCTGGCTCTGAGTTAGGCTTCCTGTAAAGATAAAACAGTTGAAGGGCATAAAGGTTTGTGGCAGTAGGTGGGTCCTGAGGGGTAAGTACTAGAAGACTTGGTCTCTTGTTTTTGAAACTATGATAGGCCATGGTTGTTTTGCCACAGCACTGTTAACGCAGATTAGAGTGAGTTACACAATACACTGAGTTATGGAAAAAGGAGTTATGGAGGAAGTCTTAAAATCTTTTTAGGAGAGACTGAAGAGGTTTGACATCTCACAGGGTGGCACAAAGTTGTCACATTGTCACAAAATATGACACAAAGTCAACACATTGGCTGTTTCTGGTTTTTAATTTCAACCTAAAAAAGGACTCTACTATTGATCTTTTTCAGGGAATACTGTATACCAATAGCCTGGAAATAAGGAGGGAGATAATGTAACTTTTTAAAGCAATAACCACAGTTTCAGCGGAATAGCAGTCTTATTTCACTCTTTGGTCAAGTAAATGCATTACATAAATTGAAATAATATAAAAAGCCAACATACTTCAGGTCATTACACAGCTATTCAAAATTTTTTACTTTTTACCAGTTCTGTAGCCCATTATTTATTCTAAAGAGACAGTGAGCTTCACCTGCACTCATATGCACCAAAAGGATGGACAGGTTCCAAGTACTCAAACCAGGGAACGTCTGTCAAAGGATGAGTAATTTTGGGCAGCCCAGCAATTATATTTATTTATATACTATTTATGTATATATGTGTATATATATATATAAAAATATATTTTATTTACAAATATATAAAAATATATTATATATATTTATTTATATATTATAAAGGGGTGTGTGTATGTGTGTGTGTGTGTATATATATATATATATATATATATACACACACACACACACACCTTTCAGGCCTTCAGGTATATTTCAGGCAGATGAAGGCCCCCAGGGGCTGCACCAGAAATGGACAAAGTGTCATGGGTTTTTTTCACCCTTTTCTAAGTTTGGTTCATTTGCATATTGGGGGTTAATTGTCCAATTACAGTTTCAGGTAATGAAGTAATTTACCCCAAGTTTGCTGCCTCCAAACTCACTTTTGTTTACATTTCTCAGGGCCTGAGAAAGTAAGATGTTCTTGATACCTAGAGAGAAATTGTCTTCCTTGACCAAAATGGGATAGCAGTAGCTAACACTCTATATGGAGCTTCAGTTCATACACCAAAGAATTCCAGGATTAAAAATCTATGAAAAATATAAAAGCTAAAATCCTTAGGCATCACCTGCTTAGTTTGGATCTAAATTTTAGTTACTGATACCTATGTACTTAACTAATTTGGATGAAGAAAAGTTAGCTGTTTCCCAATAAATCTTCTCCTATAAACCTTAATTTCTTCTTATGCTGAGAGGCTCACTACTGAGGTTGTATTTATGACATTTTGAGGCATTTTAGGATGCAGATGGATACTTAGGGAAACCTGTCCTGTTCAAAGCTCCTAGTTACCAAACTTTGAATGTAATTACATTTCTCAAGATTGTTTCTTTTCCTTAACTGAACTTTTATTGAGCTTCATTTAAAATAAATACTCTCTTATCTTGGCTGTGGTTGCAGTAAAAATCACTATACTGCAAACAATACTTTTCTGATAACCATTCCAGAAGATGAAAATAATATATGCAATATTCCCTCCCCAGCTGAGCTTGTAAAATTCTTGCTTTGAAAAAAGAAATCCAGGATTATTTTATTCCAAAATGGGCTTTTATAATTTTTGCACTCTTAAAGAAAATGACGTTACCAGTTTATGACTTCTTCTGCATGAAAGTGAAGTAAGAAGCATAATTTTATATTTATGGATACTCCTGTAAATTATATCACTATAACACTCACAGAATTTGACAGAGTTATTTAAGGTTTTCCTGCCACTGTTTTACTTCTTCAGTGATTATTTGTGTAGGTAACTTCCACTGTATATAAAATATATAATCTATTATAATTCTGAGCTGTTTGGGAGTTAACAAACTAAAACTTGACAGCTGAAAAAACTAGCAGATAATATTAGGATTTTTATTAATGATTCGATCAATTTGCAAATATAGCTTTCTTTCAAGAAATGATGATTCATTTCTTTTTTGTGTTTTATGTGAATCTGAAATAACCAATCACCTTTAAGCAGTATGTATTTAGGGACAGCTGTTGTCCAGTTGCTTTTACATTAAATCATCATATATTGTTTTACAAATCTGTCTTTCACCATATAAGATTCATTGTAATAATATGGCTGTTTTTCAGCAGCACTGTGGAGCCTAATACAAATGTAGAACATACTAGCACAGACTAATAATCTACCAGAATTTGGTAAGTGTTATTTACTGTGTAAACTGAAAAAAAAAAAAATTTCTTAAAGAAAATCTGACTTTCAGCATGTAAGATTCATTGTAATAATATGACTGTATTTCAGTGGCACTGTGGAGTCTAATACAAATGTAGAACATAACAGCACAGACTAGTAATCTACCAGAATTTGGTGTTATTCACTGTGTAAACTGGAAAAAAAAAAAAAAATTCCTAAAGAATTTACTTTTCAGTCTTGACAAGCATCTCTTTGCGTGTTTCACCACCAAGACTGAAATAATCTCTTCTTGATATTACTTTTAATTGATGCATTAACACTGCAATAGAAACAGAAACATCATGAGAGAGATACTTTCCAAGCATATTTACATCTTGTTGCGGGTGTCAGTGTGGAAAGAAGATAACCTTATTCTTATCCTGATATACTACAGTCACTGTTCAAGAAAGGAGAAATGTTTTTTCCCTTCAGTTACTGTTTTTTCTTTTTTTATTATGTCAGTTTTCAAAGCTAATGGGATAATTCTGGTGGACTGATGATCCACTCCTATTGTCTGAAATCACGGACACGATATTTTTCAGATTCTGAAGTCACGGGTGCTTTACTCAAGAGGTGGGTGTAAAAGCACAAAAATATAAAAACACTGATAAAGAAATGATATCTAGGAGCTGACTATTTCTTTCAGCATCTCTGTATGGACTTTACAGAAACTCTGTAAGTTCTTTTTATAGCAATTATATCTAATTAGGCAAGCATTCTTGACAAAGTTTATTATAAATTTACCTACTAGTTTACCTGATCAAAATGTTCTTAATGCCTTTATTTAATTTCATTACATAGAAAATTTGTCTCCTGGCCAACAATCTAATATGTTTGTATTATGATCTATGGTTTTGAATCTTTTCCAAAAAAGAGTTCAAAATGAGCCTAAACATGTCTCACTTCTACCCAGAAACTGAAGAACTACACAGAACTATATTATATATAGAAGGATTTGTTTATTTTTCAAAATCTGCTCTTTTCTAATTACAGATGCCAGTCTTCACAAATTTGGTCATTACTAAGAATTTAATGTTTAGGGTTTTGACCACTCTAGTTATCCACCATTTGTTGGAACAGAAAAAATTTTTTTGGCAGCAATGGAACCAGGCCAGGTCTAAAGTACAAGTGATGTGCATGAAAGCTGGCTCAGACTGCTCGCTGAAGTGTTGTGAGTTGGTTGACCTCAAACATCCTCCCTCAGTCAGGTGAGGGTTTCTGTGGATTGATGGAAATTGAATAATTACATAGGAAGGATACACAAGATGCTGTAAATCAGCATTTGTTTGTTTGTTTGTTTGTTTGTTTGTTTGTTTCCAATCCAGAGTAGGAGGTTCTTGTTTGAGGACCAGGTGTTTTACTCTTGAGGGAAGGTAATTGAGGCTCCTCTTAATAAATCCCTTAGGATGAAATAGAGCAAAACGACACTGAATGAATGGTATATTGGAGGTCTCCAGATCTTCTGTACTCTCCTAACATCAGCCCACTGTTTGGTAGTTGGATTGGTTATTGGAAACTCCCAATTGTCTCCCAGATGTTTCTAGGTCCTGGGCTACTTCTGTATGAGTCAAGACATGTGCATTCTGGTTTTGGGGTCTGGGAGCTCACTTTATTCATTCAGGTAAATGTTTGGTGTGAATTTTCAGTGTGTTAGGCAAATCCTGGATTAAAAACAGAAATTTAAGATGATCAGCTTCCATTTCCATGGGAGAGTTACCTTGAGCCTCACATAATTGTGTATGCACTAACTGGAAACAAGCCACCTTTTGCCCACTTTTCAGTATATGACCAATTGTGGAGCTTTTAGGTATACGGCACTCTCCTCTCCATAGGATCCAAGCCTTCTGACCAGTATGCTGCCTTATCGGTTAGCATCATGGCTCTTGGTTATCACCTGTGGCTAGGAAGAGTTCTGGTCCCCAACATCCCCTTGCTTCTGCTTCACTCAACAAGATCTAATCTCCCTCAGTAAGATATACCCTCTAAATATATTCATTTGCTGCCTTACTTCTACTGTATTTCCCTATTTAAACTAGGGCTTCACCTCTATAAGGGGCTGTGTGTGTTGTAGTTTGCTGAGCTCCACCCTGAACATATGTATCTTCTGTTTTAATGAAGGGGCACAGTTTTACTTCATTATCATTCCCCAAGTAATATATTTTGTTTCTCCAGTTTCTCAGGAAGGTACAGGGACTTGATATTTGAAATCTTCCATGAGCTCCCTGTACCCTTAGTACATGATTCCCATTCTCTAGTTTCTTGTATCCTCCTGAGGGTTTCCTGTCTTTCCTATTACTCTTGTAAGGTCAATTAGAGTAACCTACTTGTTTCCCTTTCTCTTCTGGTCCTCATGTTCTGCAGCAGTCTGGGAGAGCTCTTTCCCCAATTGTTCTTGCAAAGGTTTTACCAAATCCTGCAAAGATTACATATTTTTATTCTCCTTTTTCTGGAAAGTTAATAATTTTTCTTGCACAGCTAATAGAGATGCACCCAGAATGGCACAAACAGCTGCCTCTTCTTTTACATGTTTTAGTTTTCCTTTGTCTCTTAGAATGGCATTTCAATTTGTCATAACTTTTGAATCATGCCAATTATGTGCCCAAATCATACACAGGAGGATAAGCTCTACCCTTTCTTATCAATAAGGGACTGTCCCCATTGGATTGACCTGTGTAGTCATACTTTTAAATTCAGTCATTTTAGCTCTCTAACTCTCTGAGAGTTAGCGTCCTTATTCCCCCGTTCCTCTGAGAATAGACAAACTTTCCTCCAGGAGGAAGATCTTGTACAAGTCTAGGCACTATTGCTTAGTCCACAACAGAAATGGATCCAGTAAAATGTTTCAATCTGCCTCTGAGGCAAAGACAAGTTTAAATTCAGGGCCTAAGTAGTTTAGCACAAGGTGCAAGATGCCTAAGTAAGATCATAGATTTTAAAAACCATATGACTTTGCTTTGAACCAAAAGAAATCATCGTAATGCCATCTAAAATGCCATTATGACCATATAATATGGAAATAGAGATAGATTGGAAGAAGATTTAATGAAGATTTTCTTCTGTTAAAATACATTATAATGTAATTCGAATCTAATCTAACATACAGATTAGAGTCATGTGATGTGATGTGATGTGATGTGATGTGATGTGATGTGATGTGATGTGATGTGATGTGATGTGATATGATGTGATGTGATGTGATGTGATGCGATGTGATATTATGGCTGTTGCCAGAACCTTCAAGCTGGCTCAGCCACCACAACAGAACTATTTGAGTGGGACATGTCCCCCGAGCAAGCAATGGGAGGCGCGTCTGAGTGCTTGGCTCTACGGCTCGGATGTCTTTGCTCAGCACAGGCTGGGGACAAGGACTGAGAGGGAGGTCTTCTGTCTGCGATCCAAAAGGATTTTTTCCCCTGAATTGCTGGGCACAGGGCACAGCATGTTATAACTGGGGGGATCCAAGGGGCAAGTAGTGACTTCTGAACAATTGGGAGAGAGGGTGGGAGGAGGATATGGGATAGGCTCATACCTTAGGAACTAATAGAAAATTAGAGGTAATAAATTATATAGACGTATGATGCATAGGGGATTAGGGGAGCCCCCAAAACAGGTTTGACAGAGATTTGTTCAGTGAATTATTGACTTAGAACCTTCAGGAAAAAGGGTTGAGGTCTGTATAACTGACAGCTCTGCTGGAGAAAACAACTTTTGGGACAAAAACATGAACTCAGACAAAACAAAGGGATATAGAACAGTCCAGTAACCCTAAAACTAAAACAAACTGCAACATGATATGATATGATATGATATGATATGATAGTAATTAATGTACTACAAATATAATAAAGTGTAGTAGTGGGAGTGAGAGTGAATTTTTAGTCTGAAATCATGAATAATCTATTTTTCAATTCATATAATTTCATGAGTGAGAGGTTTATACCACGAAGAGTCAACAGTAATCAGAAATAATTTAGTTTTAGAATATTTACTTGTAAAGATTAAAATTGTAATAAACATAAAAAGGTGAAAATACAGAAGTATATATTTTTATTTTCTGTTTTTCAGCCTCCTTTACAAAAATTTTAATTGTGTTACATATTTCATAGACTATATTTGTATGCATTTTAAGGCTTTTTTAAAATTAGGCATCATAATAATTTTAGTTAGAGGAACAAATATTTGTACAGGAAACTTTTGAGTTATTATGATATATAACACTCTAAATATTTTATTGAAGATGAGTACTCATGATGGAGAAATAAAATACTTCTCACAGAACAGGAGAGATTAAGAAGTTAATAAAAAGATGTCAATACTTTCATGAAAAGTAAATGGGGTTGAAAGTAAATGCAAATTGTAAATCAACCTCAATGAGATTTTGAGATGTTTTCTAAAAAGTTCTTACTTTTAGAGTCCAAATACGAATATTTAATATTTATTTTAAAATACACTTTTAAGAGCTACTCAGCTTATAATCTGGACAGCCTTGACTAAGAATTTTCCACCCATTTTAATGGCAGACAGGAGTTCCCTGACATAGCAGGGAGGACTTGACCACTTGTTGATCAGAAAAATACATCTTAATACTTTTCAAGCACTCTGTTGACCAATTACACATTTTAAAATGCCTCAGTTTTAATCATCCTATGTACTATTATTTTCTTTGTAAAATGGATTGGAAGATAAATTTTCAAAGAGTTTTGTGATTACAAAAGCAAACATCCCTCCTACTGATCACAGAAAAATAGAATCAAAAAGTCTATGTTGGAAGCAATGTCTAAGATCATTGAGTTAAATCTAACCTTACAGTGCCAAGTCCACCACTAAACCATGTTTTTAAGCTCCACTTTTACATGTCTTTTAAATACCCAGTCTCCTCTTCTCATTGCAGTTCAGCAGAACTAGGGAATCTCCTTAAATGTAATTCCCTGTAAGTTCTTGCTTACAGGGGATTTCTGCCACAGAATAAGAGAAGACTGCTTTCATAAACACAAGGAACTACCTGAACACTACCACTCACTCTGCACACATTTACTTCATCTTTCAACTTTCTTAACGTTTTGACATCTTATGTCAGGGGCAAAGGCCACATGTAGAGGGAAACATGTACTAGCAAAAATCACATTTGTGGAAAAGTAAGTTCTTTTCTCCTTTTACAAAAATTAGTTTGCCTGTTTCTTTACAGCATCTGATTAATAATTTGTCTTAAATTGCATTAAAACAATAGAAGTTTTTATAGAAGTTTCAATGTGTCAAATTTCAATGCTCTTTTATATCTAAGCAGTACAAATCTTCCTGATTGATACCACTAAGTCTAAAATATTTTTCTCGCATTTAACAAATCCTTTAAATTTGGCCTGCTTTTTAGAAGGAAATACATCTTACTAGATATCATGTGCTTTGCACATTTTTTTCAGAATACAAAGAGATTCAGAACCTATTCTATACAGCAAATGAACTGATTGGGATGAGAAAATGACAGTAATGACACTAAAAGCTGGAACATTTCTTAGAAATGTAATCAAACTAACAAGAAAAAAACATAAAATCTTCAAAATCAAGAGAACTGAGTGAGTTTGGGTCACAAATATCCTCCAGATTAAAAGCAGCACTACAGACTCAATAAACTGGGCGTAATTGAACATGATTTCTATTATGTGGGTGAAATTCATGGAATACACATATGCTTATGCCTTGTCACACCTCTCCCAGCCTCTTCCCAAAACCACCAATGTCCCTCGAGGCACATTTTAATTGTTAGCCAATGATATGGTATTACACTAATATTTAACTGTGATATTTTAGCTTTCTGCTAATTAGGACAGCTAAAAATTTGCTTAGTTACAGCAAGAAGAAATATTAGGAAAAAGAAAAACAAACAACTCAGAACAAACAACACCTAATCCATTACAAAAAGATGATACACAATCCTTTTTTTTTTTTTTCTTTTTCTTTTCTCAGGTTACATGCATGTACAGAACACTTCAGAGGGGGTTTCCTCTATGTTAACAGTGCCACCTAACAAGTCACATTTCCTCTGCTGAGAATGCTCATTCTCTTTCCATGCAGAACGGAAGGCTATGTCTCCCACAGGGGCTGGTAAAAATGCTGGCAGATTTATGATCTGTGTTTTGTACGCATCAGCTCACAGAACGAGAAAGATACACCCCTGAGATCAACTTGTATTTTTCTGCAATCCACTTGAAGTTTCAAAAAATTGTTTCTCTCTCTCCATTTCTTCTCCATCTCTCCTCTTAGCAATGACTTTATGGACACCTGTATTTGGTCTCTATAATTATGCCACAATGATACAAATAATTGGCATTATTCTTTTGATCTTTACTAATAACAGATAAATGCAATGGACAAGATTTTGGAATACAGTTAGACACCTATGGAATTACTTGTTTTCCTCTTTACCTAGTCATTAAAAACACTGAAGAGCTACAAATTTGACAGTATAAAACTGTGCAAATAGTAGACAACTACTACAAGGGAAGGATCATTACTGCTACTTCATTTCCCCATACCAAAAGGGACAAAAAGGGAGGAGCTCATGAAAAGGAATCATTACTTCATAAAATATCACTGGAGTCAAAAATCTGTCCCTAGGATCTCTGCTGCCACGGGTAAAAACTGAAAGCACAGTAGTATCATGTGGTTAGTCATATCAGTTACTTAGATGAGACTTAATAATCACCAGGGCAGCAGAGTTTGTGAGCTTTTTTGGTAGGGGTGTTTCCGTTGGATTTTTTTAAAAAATTGTGTTTGAAAGGGTTTTTTTGTTTGTTTGATTGATGTTTTTGTTTGTGTCGAGGGGGGTTTTGTTGCATTTTTTTTGTTGTCTCAGTAAAGCTGTTTCTGGTAAACAGAGGTCAGAAAAAACATCTGTGTTTTTTCCTTTGCTTGTGAGAAAATAAGTAAAATTTTTAAGGGAAAGTACAGCATTTTGAGCAGATTGAAATGTAGATGAGAAGATTTGTGATTATTTTCCTAAAGCTGCATAGTAACTTCCAGAAGGAAAAATAATATTCTAAATAGACAACTGTGAGTAGATAATTGTGGTTTTAATAACTAGAAAAGACTGCAAGTTGTATATGTGTGGAGACAGCCAAGATTACCTATCAGGGTTTTGCGAATGTTCTTCCAATGTGACACAAGACTTTTCTAGCTCTAGAATCCCTCAGGTATGTTTTATTTGGTTTTTTTTCCTGAGAAGTAAAAGTTACAAAAGACAGAATATACTGGAAAGCAGTGCTGAGTTCAATCTGTAGGCCTTTAAATTTTTATAATGCACTATTTTCATAGCAGAGAACAATTGTTGACACTGTCAGGATTCAGTAATGAATAGTTCATGGAATCTGAAATATAATTCTAAATTTTATGTACTTCATGGTCTCAAAATTAGTTACTTGATGATTGAGAGGAGAGTCCAGATTGCAGAAAACAGAACAGTTACATCACATGGATCCAAGAAACAAACAACACCCTGCCCCCAACCCCATTTAACATTGCAGAAAAAAGTAATTCAGCCAATTTCAGGAACAAAATGTTGTCTTTATATCTTTATAGGTGCATGAACATGATGAATTATGTAACTGTTTATAAAACTCACTGTAAGGTATAATGGGAATTAAGTCAATACACAGAACAATATAACTTAAAAAATATTGTTTAACCTCCTAAAATCATGTTTTGAAGTCAAATATTTTTTTTCATATTAGTTTAAATATTACTGCATTTAAATATTATGGCAAATCATGGTACATCAAAGGTTTTCAAGGTAAGCACACTACTTTCTTTGTCATAATACATAATGTTATTTCAATACTATGGAAAACTGAAGATCTGAAAAGTTAAATAAAGAATACAACAAAAACTTGTATGTTTTGAGACAAATTGGATTCTTTAGCTTCCTTTGCTCTTTGGCCCACAGATCTAACACCACAATGGGGTCAGCATCTGTGAGAGGTTTAATGTGAATTTGTAATATCTCCTTCAATTAACCACCCCACCAGAGCTTCTTAATTCTCTGCTATAGCACAGAATTGTGCAACACAGATTGAGCTGATGCAACACATCTGTCCCTACACTCATAATTCCTGCCTCTCTCTAAGATGTGGGAGACCATGGCTTTTCTCCAGTTTTATCTTGGGAGGCAATGACCGTGACCAAACTTACACAGGAGACAGAAACTTTCTTCCTTCCACTTGCTCTGGGCTGCACATTCCTAGAAAGCAAATTTCTCAAGCTGGGGAGCTAAATGAGCTGGAACCTCAGCACAGGCTGCACATGGTCAAGTGAAAACAACTTCTGGGCAGTTCATTTTACATATGTGATACTTGCTAGCAGAAGCCTCTGTCACAATCAGAAAGTTCTGTCTTCTGTATGAGTTTACAATATGATAAAACACATATCTGTGATAACATTATATTTCCTGTAGATTTTGAGAATGCAAGGATTTGATTAATGAAATTATAACCTTCTCTATCACTGGGAATTAAATAACTTTCTAAAGCTCTTTCACTTGTACGGCCAGAGAATTTCGAGACATGTATAAAAATGTGCACATAATTTAAGTAGAATAAAGGTATCATTTTGAATTAAGCTTGTCCTTTATACCAAATGTATTCTGTTCCATTTACAGGGGTTTTAAAGCCCTGAAAGCAAAAAGCAGTGAAAAATCAAAGCAAAGTCACTGCATCACTCTATTTATAGTTTGAGGACTTTTTCTAACAAGGTATCATTTACTTTAATGCAATATGATTGGTTATCTAATAAATAACATTTACTCTGTGAAACTTTCTTTGTTCTAATTATAGAAATAGTTTCTGGTACTAAACTTCACTAACGTAAATGATAAAGATGGAAACCACCTTTGGATATTTTGCTGAAAATGTCACAGATGTACAGAATCTTCTGAGTTGGAAGCAATTCATAAGGATCATCAAGTGCAACTGTTAAGTAAATGCCTCATGCAGGGATTCAACTCACAACCTTGGTTTTATTAGTATCATGCTCTGATACACAGATCCTTGTGACTTTTTAAAAATATCTGTAAAGACAGAGATTTGAAACTTTACAATCTCTCAATGAGGTGAGTGGCAAAAACTATTTATCCAAGGATTTAAGAGTAAATGTACATGCAAACTTGATTTCAGCAGAGGTTGATTTTAAAATGCTCTTTTTATAGCAGGAGTTCAAAAGGTTATCAAAAGCCAAAAGTAGTGACAATTCAAATTTTAAAAAAAAGTTTAAAGTAATAAGAAAATTACATTTTAAGTGGTCTGAAGTAAATAAAAATCCAATTTATGATAGTAATTAAGTAGGCAAATGAAAGAGAATGTATTCAGCATTTATCTGTACTTAGTAGATATATCAGCATGTGGCTTTTGACATATAATAGATGAATAAGCTATGTACTCCACAAGTATATAAGACCAAAATATACAGACATACAATACATGGCTTCTTTTGTATTTTGACAGATTATTCCACTTTAAAAATAATCCAATTATGTCATTTTAGATGTAATTATAAAAATCAAATCAAACCAAATAGCCTTTAAGGATGAAACTGGGTTGGTGCAGAACTGTTTTATTAGGTTTTTATAAGAAGTTTATGTTGTGGTTCATTTCACTGTATCCCCAATGTTGTAACCCTTTTTGTGTTGTCTGTATATCACGGTGTTTTGTGTCAGTCCTCCCACCCCCCTCTCTGGGGCAGCTTATCTATCACTTTGAGGAACCCTCCCAGGTTGCGAAATCTCAGGGAGAGGGCTTCAGGTGATGGGCCCCCTGGGGGGAATTCCTTTAGCTTTGGATTTTAGTGGTCCAAGGCTTGGGGGTGGGCACACCTTGTTACCCCCTGAATTCCCTGATTTGTTGTCTTGTAGTATCCTCCCTGGAACCCGTCCCCCGCTTATAGGGGGTAGGAGGGAGGAAAAGATCTCTCTCTCAGCCTCTTGCTCTCTCACCGTCTCAGCCTCGGAGCTGTGAGCCTCCCTGCTCCTCAACTCTGGAGCTAATAAACATCTTTTAACCTGCTAAGCTGAGAGCCAGCCTTTCCTCTTCTGCTGCTGTTGCTGTCACAACACTTTTGGGGTCCAGCTGCTAAGCTGAGAAGCCGAAACGAACCGGGATCATTCTGCGCCCCACCCAGTGCTGTCGGCGGGGGGTGCCTCCGTCGCGGCATGGCCCGCTGCTCCCCCTGCAGCTGCCGCGCCACCGACCGCCCCGGAGCAGCCCAGTCCCGCGCCGCCGGGGCTCGAGCCTGCTCTCCCGGGATCCCCCCCACCCCCCCACTCCTCGATGACGTCACCCCCCAGGCAAACTGCGTCCCCTGCAGGGACGCGGTGTCCAAGCAACCAAGTGCCTCAGGGCTCGGGCTCCCTCGCTCCCTTCAAACCCGGAAGTGCCCAAGCAGGGAACAAGGGCAGATGGAGCTGCCGGTTCCTGCTCCATTCCCACTCTTGCCCCTGTTACCTACCGCAATGTCTGCGGTGGTAACAACAGGGCAGAGTACCACCCATTTCCCCAAGCCACCATCAAAGAAATCTGCAAAGCTCACAGAACATATGTCCGGGATGGGCCATATTTCAGAGGGCTTCTCAGAGCAGATCTCTCTGCAGAGGAAGTGGTGCCTGCTGATTTAAAGTACCTGTTTTCTTGCTTGCTGAACCCAACAGAGTACATCCTATGGGTCACAGCTTGGAAACAGCTGCTCCAGGATGCCTTACCAGGACTCCTCAACCATGTTAACACTAGAGTGGATGCTCAGGGAAACCCCATCAATCTAGAACACCTCGTGGGTGAGAGGCAGTGGGCAGAAGCCACTGACCAAGAGGTCATTCCTGTCCAGTGCCTCCACGTAGTGAGAGACACGGCCCTGACTGCATTCTTCAGCATGCAAACACAAGGTCCTGCGATTTCATATTTGAAAATCAGACAGGACCAAAGGGAGTCTTTCACAGATTTTGTGGAGAGACTGTCCCGAGCTATTGAAGCTCAGGTCAAAACCAAAATGGCTCGGGAATACATTTTAACAGAGATTGCATTTTCGAATGCAAATGATTTATGTCGTGCTGCGATTTTAAGTTTACCCCTAACCCCCAAACCAACCTTACCAGACATGCTTCAGGTATGTCAGGTAAAGGTGCCTTTTATGAGTTCATCTACAGGTCCGCGGCCCAAACCTCATCAAGTTGCAGCCATGGAAGCTGAAGATTCCCGAAAAACACTGAACACCAGGAAGAAGCTTTCTGCTCAAAGCTCCCAAAAGTGTTTTTTGTGCGGGAATTTGGGGCACTGGGTTTCCAAATGCCCCCTCAAGAAAGAATTAGAGGACCTCAAAAACAAAAAAGGGGGAGAGGAAGGGGAAAAAAGGAGAGGGTTTAAACCCTCATAAAAAAACTGGTGAAAGAGCGCAGGTCCGCCCTGCGTAAAGAAAAAAATGGGGTGGACCGGGCAGGAGGGGAGGGGAAGGGGAGCCAAGGGAAAAAGAAGGAGAAGCTGCATTGCCCCATTCAGGGTGGCAGCGAAAAGAACACACTGGAAATTACTTATACAGACCATGACATGGCACAACCAATTTTGACAACCAATTCTAAATATACCCCCTACAGGTTGCAGCTCACTGAGGGTTTGCACCTGAAAGACGACGACTGGAATTTTGTGTCAATTGACAACAGTGAGCAGGGTACCTGGCCAAGGGTCAAAGGTAAGCTCATCGTTGTGGGGGACTGCAGGCACACCCCAAAAGAGATTGAAATTCTTCCAGGAACACTTGATAACAATCCTGGAAAGTTCGTTCTCTGGCTACGCTGCACTCACCCACCAACATTCCTACCTAAAGGGCAGATAGTTTCCCAGATCACACCCACCTGGGAATGTCCGGAAGAAGACAACATACCAACTGCTTGCCCCGTGCGCAAGATCACAGAAGTGAAACCCCAAGTGGGATGTGAGTTACAGGTGGGTGATGAGGCCATTAACATCACAGGCCTCCTAGACACAGGCGCAGACGTGACTGTGATCCCAGCCAAGCACTGGCCGTCACGTTGGGCCTTGGAAAACGTGGCAGGACACGTGCAAGGAATAGGGGGAATGCAATTGGCCAAACAATCAAAGAGTGTGGTTCAAACTAAGGGGCCAAAAGGGCAGTTGGCCAGTTCACGCCCTTTTGTTTTGGATTATAGAGAACCCTTGTTGGGGAGAGACCTGATGGCCCAGTGGGGAGTCACAGTAGACATCCCAGACCCCCCACAGGATTTTTGGGCGGCGGTCGCTGAGGAGCGCCCTACCCACAAGCTGAATTGGAAAACAGATGCACCAGTGTGGGTGGAACAGTGGCCGCTTTCAAAACAGAAACTGAAGGCGCTCAAAGAGCTCGTAGAGGAGCAGTTAGCTAAAGGTCACATTGTAGAGACCACCAGCCCTTGGAATTCACCGGTTTTCATTATCTGGAAGCCGGGGAAGGACAAGTGGAGGCTCCTCCAGGATCTCAGACAAATTAACAACGTGATAGAAGACATGGGCTCTCTTCAACCCGGGATGCCTACCCCGACCTTGCTCCCACAAAATTGGAAATTGGCTGTTATAGATATAAAAGATTGTTTCTTCCATATTCTCCTATATCTGGACGATGCACCACGTTTTGCATTCTCAGTTCCCACCATAAACCGAGAGGCCCCGAGGAAACGCTGCCATTGGAGGGTTTTACCCCAAGGGATGAAGGTGTCACCTATCATCTGCCAGTGGTATGTGGCTTCCTTGCTGTCCCCGGTCCGCGTAGCCGCAGAGAAAGCAATCATCCATCATTATATGGATGATGTGCTTGTGTGTGTCCCCACCAATGATGTCTTGTCACACACGCTTGACCTGACAATTAATGCATTGGTTGTTGCAGGGTTCGAGCTGCAGGAAGACAAGGTTCAAAGGATGCCACCTTGGAGGTACCTTGGGCTGGAAATTGGCAAGCGGACCATTGTGCCACAGAAATTGGAAATCAGGCCCAAAATTCAGACCCTCGTGGATGTCCATCAACTGTGTGGGGCATTGAATTGGGCGAGACCCTGGCTAGGCCTCACAACCGAGGACCTAGCCCCTCTTTTCAATTTATTGAAAGGGGGAGAGGAGCTGAGTTCTCCCAGGGAACTAACCCCAGAAGCAAAGGAGGCGCTGGAAAAGGTACAGCATCTCATGTCCACTCGGCAGGCCCACCGGTGTGATCCAGACCTGCCTTTCAAATTCATAATAATGGGGAAATTGCCACACCTCCATGGAGTCATTTTCCAATGGAGAAATAACATCAAAAAGGACCAGGGCAGCAGAGAAGACCCGCTTCTAATCACAGAATGGGTCTTTCTCAGCCATCAAAGGTCCAAGAGAATGACATGTCCACAGGAACTGGTGGCTGAACTGATCCGAAAAGACAGAGTCCAGATCAGGGAATTGTCCGGGTGTGATTTTGAATGCATTCACATTCCAATTGGATTAAGATTGGGCCAAATTACAAAGGCAATGTTAGAACACCTGCTTCAGGAAAATGAAGCACTGCAGTTTGCTCTGGATTCCTTTACCGGGCAAATCTCAATTCATCGGCCAGCCCACAAAATTTTTAATCAGGATGCCAAATTTACACTGAATTTGAAAGATGTTCGGAGCAGGAAGCCTTTAGAGGCCCTGACAGTTTTCACGGACGCGTCCGGAAGGTCCCACAAGTCAGTTATGACTTGGAAGGACCCTCAGACTCAGCAGTGGGAGGCAGATGTTGCCGAGGTGGAGGGATCACCTCAGGTTGCTGAGTTGGCCGCTGTTGTCAGGGCTTTCGAAAAGTTCCCTGAACCCTTCAATTTAGTAACAGACTCCGCTTATGTAGCGGCAGTGGTATCCAGGGCAGATCAAGCAATACTGCAGGAAGTCTCTAACACAGCACTGTTTGAGCTGCTCTCTAAGTTTGTTAAACTTGTCTCCCACAGGGAGCAGCCATTCTTTGTGACGCATACGAGATCACACACTGATTTGCCGGGTTTCATAGCTGAGGGGAACAGAAGGGCTGATGCTCTTGCTGCTCCTGCAGTGATGGCCCCGTTGCCAAGCATTTTTGAGCAGGCAAAGCTCAGCCATCAGCTTCACCATCAGAACGCGCCTGGCCTTGTTTGCTGGTTTCACATCACTCGGGAGCAGGCTAAGGCAATTGTGGCTATGCGTCCCTCATGTAATCAGCATGCACTCCCCACCTTAAGTGCAGGAGTGAACCCCAGAGGTCTGAACAGCTGTGAGCTTGTGGCAGACTGATGTGACACATATCCCCCAATTCGGCCAATCTAAATATGTGCGTGTGTCGGTGGACACCTACTCCGGTGCAGTTTTTGCTTCCGCCCACACAGGGGAGAAAACCTCAGATGCAATTAAACACCTCATCCAGGCTTTCTCCTTCATGGGCATCCCAAAAGAATTAAAAACTGATAATGGCCCAGCGTTCCAGGGAATTCTGCAGCTTCCTACAACAATGGGGAGTGGGACATAAAACTGGCATCCCTCATTCCCCAACAGGCCAAGCTGTAGTGGTGAGGACCCACAGGGAAATCAAAAGGTTCCTCAACCAACAACAACCGGTGTTGAAAACAGAAACACCGCAGACCCGATTGGCCAGGGCTCTATTCACACTGAATTTCTTAAACAGCACCTTTGAGTTTTTAAACCCACCGATCGTTCGTCATTTTGGGGCAAACCCTCAACTAAACATCAAGGAGAGGCCGCCGGTCATGGTCCGGGACCCTGAAACTGGAAGGACAGAGGGACCTCATGATTTAGTCACGTGGGGTCGTGGGTACGCTTGCATGTCCACCCCCATGGGGCCGAGATGGTTACCATCAAAATGGGTGAGGCCCTATGTCCCGAAGGTCTCAGGGGAGAAAAAGAAACTGCCACAGGTTACTCAGGCAGCTTTTAGGAGGAAAAGGAGGGAAGATTTTTCCCAGGATGGTTTCCCTTTCCTGAATGATCCCTGCTTGAATGTTAATTGTTTGTTTTAGTTCTTTTAGTCCTGTCAGAGCCTGTCCAGCGCCAGTCCCCAGGGCTGAGAAAGTTCCACCTGCTCCTCGGCATCCTCCTGCCTGCCAGTCTCACTGCACCTGTCTCCGGATGGTTGGTGCCCCAGCCCAAAGCAACCAGGGCAATGGGGCAGGCCACAAAGCCATCCAGAACATCCGAGACATGGTGAATGACATCAAAAGAGAGACTGGTGACTGGCTGGATTGTTTGGGGACTGGGGAATTTCGGGCTGGTGGGTTCAATTTTGAAATCAGTTTTGTTGGTTTTGTTTGTTATTCTGTTAATTTTAATTGGGTTTGGTATCATCAAAAAAATGTTAAGTAGATTAATTTCTAGCACCACACATGCCCCCTCTGTCAACCAAGTTGCTGTATCATCCGCGCCTGGATGGGAGGCGAACATGGAACTGGAGGAAGATTCAGAAGACAGGAGACACCCAGAAGAGGAACCTCAGATGGAGTGGCCCACTCAGCCGGAGTGGCCCACTCATCCAGAGTGGCTCGCCGAGAGTTACCCGGACTTCGAATATCATCCTCCTCCATGCCAGTCCTCCTCCTGTTATTAAAACAAAAAAGGGGGAGATGTAGTGGTGCAGAACTGTTTTATTAGGTTTTTATAAGAAGTTTATGTTATGGTTCATTTCACTGTATTCCCAATGTCGTAACCCTTTTTGTGTTGTCTGTATAACAAGGTGTTTTGTGTCAGTCCTCCCACCCCCCTCTCTGGGGCAGCTTGTCTATCACTTTGAGGAGCCCTCCCAGGTTGCGAAATCTCAGGGAGAGGGCTTCAGGTGATGGGCCCCCTGGGGGGAATTCCTTTAACTTTGGATTTTAGTGGTCCAAGGCTTGGGGGTGGGCACACCTTGTTACCCCCTGAATTCCCTGATTTGTTGTATCCTCCCTGGAACCCGTCCCCCGCTTATAGGGGGTAGGAGGGAGGAAAAGATCTCTCTCTCAGCCTCTTGCTCTCTCAGCGTCTCAGCCTCGGAGCTCTCGGCCTCAGAGCTCGGAGCCTCCCTGCTCCTCAACTCTGGAGCTAATAATCATCTTTTAACCTGCTAAGCTGAGAGCCAGCCTTTTCTCCTCTGCTGCTGTTGCTGTCACAACAATTTTGGGGTCCAGCTGCTAAGCTGGGAAGCCAAAACGAACTGGGACCATTCTGTGCCTGGGTTGACTCGAGCTAGCCGGAGGTCAGCCCCCGCCCGGTGCGGGACGGAACCAGACACAATGAAACCTCCTGTTCCAACTTTATATACAAACTGAAATTTTACAGTTGAATCAACAAGTTATGAAAATAAGGAGGTTTTAATGAAACTGGTGACATAGGCTTAAGTATTTTAATACTTGAGTCATTGAAAACCGATATAGTCACGGACAAAGACCGTCTAACCCTTTGAAGTTAGAAGGTGGTATGTTTATTCACGGGCAGGCGGCACAGGAGTCATCTCCGAAAGGTGTGGCCACCCTGAACAAGGCTCTTTGCTCTCTATTTAATATTTTCCAAGATCTTACATACAATACATATGCATAACCCCAGCACCTCTCATCCCCGCTCTCTATTAAAATGAGGCTATTAGTCTTTCACATGTACGTGCACAATTCTTCTCTTGAATTGGGTCAGTGGTCTCAAATTGGGTCAGTGGTTTCAGAGGATGAAGTCAGGAGAGTCTTCATCAGGTCTCTGTGACCCTCTGGCATAATCCAAGGTCCCCTGCTTCGTGATTGATTGATACCAAGTCCCGGTGCTGGCCATTGTTGTTACTGGTTTCAATCTGTTCTTATGACGGTTCACTTACTCCACTTTTTCTATAAACAAGCTCATAATAGAACAGTTAGCTCTAGCTTGGGCATCTAATAATCATTAACCTACCATTTACTGATCTAACTTACATCTTGGTCAATATAAATTGCTTCTAACCCTTAGCTAAAATCTTAACTCTTTAAAATCATGTTTCATACTAGCAGGCATAGCCATGTTATAAAATATCTTGGAGAAAACACACAAAAAACCCAAACAAAAAAAAGCAGTCCTCCCCCTCAAAAAAAGCCAAACTAAACCTGAAACACAAAGATTCATTAGTCCTAGAAAGAAAACCTTAATACTTTGGGATTTGTTCTTGATGAAAGGGAACAATGGGAAACATTAGAAACAAAATCATAAGATTCTATTAAAAAATGTTTCAGCCATTCTCTCCTTGTTGCTTAATAGGACACATGACTAATTAAGAGCTTTACTGTTACAAAACAACTGTGTAAAGATGTTTTCAAGAGTACACCTTAGGAACCATATTGAAAGAATGGAATAAAAGATATTTGCTATAAAATAAAGCTTTAAATTTTTCTCAATTCAGTCTCTTCATGTTATTCCAAAACTAATAGGAATAAGAATAAAGAAAAGCAAATGCATGTTAGGTTTAATGATGTTGAGCACTCAGAAGGAAAAAAAAAAAAAAAAATCCATCTTTTACTTATTTTATCCCCATTTTTATGTCATTAATTTGTCAGGGTTTTTGTCACAGACTAATATTGACTAAAGTTTGATGATTGTTTTGGTGTGCATATTTCCTAAAAATGTATATAGTGAACACCAATTTCCCCAAGACAGCAAAACAGCTCCAGAAAATGAGGTATCTGAAGATTAAATTTCCTTCAAAAATATTTTCCTCTCTATTTATTTTTCTGTGCTTATTACCTTTCAGTAAAACTGATACTATTGAATGATGTAATTTTTAAAAAGTCCAATTTCATTGATCTTGCAATTCCATCAGACATCTTTTTCCTTTGAGGATCTCATACTCTCTTACAGTATGGAAAATCTGTAAGAGAGGATCTCATACTCTCTTTATGGAAATATGTCAGGTTACTAAAATTAATAATATTTTCCACAGGGAATCTGGATTCCTGGTTGAAAATTTAGAGTCTTGACACCGTTTAACAATTTTTGTCTGAGAAGAAAACATTATCTCATAATTTTATGAGATGCATAAAAAAGTTAAATTTTCCCTTGATGTCAGACCTGAGCACGCAGTTTTCAGAAACTTGACAAATGAAATTACTAGAGTCTGACTACAGAAAATTCCCTGATTCTTCCATTGATAGACTTTCTAGCATACTTCTGTCATGGAAGAACAGAATGTGACATAAAAGAAATGCCAGCAGAAAATTCATATCAGTAACTAAAAAGGTAAATAGAAGACAACTTTTCCAGCTTTAATCACTTTCAGAGTGATCCAGGTGGAATTGCCAGGATCCAGATGAGAAATGTAGATTTATCTCTACAGTAATGTGGTGGACCTTGTTTAAAGTTATTTTGGCTTTTAACAAAAAAAAAAGGAAAAAAAAAAAAAAAAAAAAAAAAGAAAAAAAGTGTAATATTTTGTCTAAACCTCGTCTGAAAGGGCAGAAAATGTTCCCATGAGTTCCTGGGATAGTGATTCAAGAATTTAGCCACATGATGGTCTTATATGTGCTAACATTTTCAGAGATATGCTTCATAAAGGGGGAGTCCACCAGACTAACAGGGTGCTTGTGACTGAAAATATTTCCTATTTAAAGACACCTATGAAAGTCACAGGAAAGATAATGTTGCCTAATATAGAACTACAGAGGAAATCAAATCTATCTAGAAGGGTCTGGTATGTGAATTTTGGAGAATTCTTTGCGAAGAATAGAAGCAAAGAAATTACGTAAAATTACATAAAATGTAATGGTTGTTCACCTTTTAATATCACATTATTTTTAAAGTTTTAAGTAAGATCTATTTGGGTGTTAGGAATATGATACTTCTACACTTAAAATAATAAAAGGAACCCTTGGATACTTATTTGATGTTTATATGACTTATTTTAACTTATTTTAATTAAACAATATGTTTACACACACACACACACTTCTCCATATATACATGTACTTATGAATAAATAATACATACAATACAGGTTACAGATTGTTCTATAATAGTTACAGTTGATGAGACAAGCCTTGAATGTTTCTTCCCAATTTGAACAGAATTTTCATTAAAAAAACCCAAAACTAACTGGAGGGTAGAGGAAGACAGCAATAAAAAATTATAAGGAAAGGAGACATGTTGAAGAAACTTAATTTGACTTAAATAAAAAGCAGAAAGTAGACTAATCTCCTACATTAACTTCACAGGAGACCTAGCATATAAATCTAAAAAAGCAAGCTTTTTAGTGTTTACCAAAATTTGACCAGTAGAAGTATTTATACTACTTGTTTTAAGTTCAACATCAATGTACACCATAGCAATCTTTCTGAATTTCCATCCAAAACAATAGGCCTTTAAGTGGAAGAGTAATTCTTATTCAATCTTCCTTCTCTTTTTTGTCCTGGCCGAATTCAGCCATTGCAGAAACACATTCCTAATTTTTATTTTTTGAGGGCTAATCTAAATTATCACGATTGTATTTTGCCTAATAGATATGCAGAAATATTTATGAGGATGAGACACCTTGGAGAAAATTATCAAATAATAGAGGGGATATATCAAGTTGAACAAAAGAAATGTAGTGAGTCATAAAATCTGTAAGTTGAACTGTTGTGCAGTAACACAGCTTGACAAAGTTAAATGAGTTAAAAACATTTAGCTTGCTTTCTCTCCTAAAGACCTGCCTTGAGGATATTTATATTAGGCTGATGTATGTTCAAGCAAGCAAGCAGTTACAATCCTTGGGATTTGTATGGTCAGTTTAATGGTGTGCTGCTAGTCTTCACATTTATTTCCAAAACAGTTGAAATTTTGACTACAGAAAGCAAGATCAAGTATTAAATACACCACTGTTAATAATTTTGTCCACATGATTTTTTTTTTTTTTTTTTTTTTGGGGGGGGGGGGGGATGGGTCGGGGAGGTTGTGGGGTTTAACAACTGTTTTATAGAAAAGATCACAGAAAAATTCAAGTTGATATTATATAAGTAGTATTTCCTTCTGAACAGGTAATATTTGCCTTCTCTTTTCTACTGTAAAATTTCCAATAGAACTTTCACAATACATTTGTATGGACATATTTACAACTGCTTTTAAGCTTCAGATATGTCAACTTCACTGTATTATTTGTCACTCAGATCTTTACTCAGGTACTTACTTTAGTCAAGAAATCCTCAATTTCCTATTTTCCAAACCTTCTATGTTTCTTGAGCTTTTGCTTTTGTTTTTGTTTTTGTTTACCAACCTTTTTCTTTGTCAGATTTACCAAATCCCTGTATTTACAATAAAATATTTTATCATTCAATGAAGCTAAGCTCTAATTCAAATCTCTTTACTGACTTCAGTTAATTACATACTTAGTCCAAGGGGGTTTTTTATCTAATCTCCAAACCAATTTGATGGAGTTATAGCCATTAAGCTCGCTGCACTGAAGTTGTTTTGATACAATCTATCTTTTCTGTTTGCATCTGACTAATCTGATTGCTTTCAACTCTAAGATCTCATCTTCCTCAGCAATATATCACAGCATAAAACCCCATAGTTCTCTACATCTCAGTGACTGTGTGCACAGAAACATCTCAGAAATGTCCAAGAGGCAGAATTTTGCTGCAGTCTACAACTGGCTTAGGTAGAGCTAGTGTCTTAACATAATTTTAAGAATATAGTATATTGAATTTGAAATGCAGTATTTAGCACATCTTAATTTTATTTTTGAAAATGACAGTATTGGAGGCATATAGATCCCATATTTGTCCTAATTATAGTTCTTAAGTAAGAAAAATTTCCATTTTTCTACTATTTCTAATGCTGTTCTTTAAAACTACAATATTAAGATCACAGCAATATTACCTGCATATATGCTCACTCCGTATGCCTTTACATATAATATTTCAAGAAATACAATCTAAAAAAACTCTGGTAGACATAATTTTGAAGAGCTGCAGTAAGTGGATAATAGAAAATATTTCTGTTTCTGGAGGTCCTGTAGTATCCCAGAATTCCTTTGGTCAAATCTTATTTACATATTTCATTAGCAATAGCTTTAGATTTCAGGCTGTACTACTCATTCTAATAGTTTCACAGTGTTGTCTCTTCTCTTCAATGCTCTTTTATAATGCAAATTATATTTTATAAGCAATATTTCCTTTTCGTGATGTATTTACCCTATTGCTTTCCCATTCGAATTTTTATATCTTTCATAATACAAGCTAGAATACTTTCAATGGTCACAAATCTTTGTAGTAGCTGGCAACAGATAAAATATTTTTTTTACCTTTCTGTGTGACCATCTTATGTGACTAACATAAATGCAGTTACTTATATATTATAATTGAACCGAAACCAAGGACTGGACTAGAGTGTTGTAAGAGGGCACCTAATGCACTAAAATAATGTTTCAGAAAGTCCATCACACAGTCTACCATAAATTTCTCTTAAGTGCCGTCTAAAAGACAATGAATTTAGAAATGTGAGATATAATTCTTGCTAAATTTTTATCCCAGTCCCGAGGAAAAAAATCCCTGTTTTATGACCCTGGGTATATAACTTTTGCAGTAATTGATTCTTGCATATTCAATACATCAGATTGTGAGAAGTTACTTGTGCAGCCAAGACCCATGCTTATGCTAACTTAACAATTATGCCAAAGGAGAAATGGCAAGACAGGAAAATAAACTGAAAACAGGAGTTGAAATTGGTTTTTTGCAAATATTTGAGATAAAGGAAATGTTGATTTACAGAATCAAATGTCTCTAGGGCATATGAATTACCTTGCAGGAATAGTGCATGCATATGAAGATTGTAACACTTTTATGCTGGATATTTTTAACATTCAGAAATGAATTTGAATCATGCTTAGTTGATGTAAAATAAAAATGATTCTATGCCAATGGGGTGTGTTATTCTAGTTCACTATTCATTCAAAATGCTGATAAAACCTGTAAGCCCAGGGGACTGAAAGAGCTCAAGAAATTGATACTGGTAAAAATAAAATAAACTTGAAGATAAAGAAACACATTTTTGCTTGTAGTTCAACAAAAAATTGTACTGCTTTCAAATGAACCTAAGAGAACAAGGTGGTTTCAACTTCAAGAGATAAGCATGCATTTCAGAGCTTCCTGAAATCATGTTCACCATGAAAGCCACTTTCCCTATTGAATAACAAAGAATTCAAGTTTGTTTTTATCCTCCAGGCATTGCTGCTGAGACCTCTGTTTAGTCTAATGCCTCCTCATTTATAAATACAGGTGTACTTAGTATGCATGTTTAAAGAGCCTGTGTAGTTTAGTATTTGATATAGGTACTTCTGCAAAGAATATAATGCTGCTCCTAAGCTGCTTAAGGGACAAACCATGATAATTTATGTTTTTGTGAATGATGTGCTAACCATTTGCCAAGTTATGCTTTTAGTACATTAGTGTAAAAGTAATAATAAATGCATTAAATTCTCCATGAAATTTGACTGGGATTTAAGGGGACCACACAGTTTCTTCTTTCTGAAACAACTTCTTCCAGTTCACTTCAGGAATCAAATATTTCTGTTACATTCCTAGTTTTCTACTAAAGGAACATCCAGGTTCTTGCACATTTTGTGTGGACAATTCTTGCCTATTCACAGCTCAGGCATCAGTCATATGGCTGTTTTTGTATGTGTCATTTCAACAAATGAGATTGTAAAGGCACTATGATTTTGGTGGGGATAAAAAATTTTATGCTTAAGAGACTCATGTAGGTGAGCTGGTTAGTTAGGACAAATTATTTATTGATTTTAAAGACTTCTTAATATTTGCAGTCATATATCTCATTTCTAGTTACTTAGGCTAATAGCTCCCATTTCTAGTTCCTTGTACCAGTTTTATTCTCATGGGAATTCTATTTTCATTAAAATCCTTCTACATTACACCCATCTGACTTAAGAATAAAAAATTACAGAGATATGAGAGGGATTTTTTTTAATAAATAGGGCTGTGATTCTGTTTTCATACAAAAGATAGACAAATAGAGACAATACAAAACTTGTATTTCACTGTTATCTAATTTTCCAGTAATACCAAGTAGTCTTCCCTTCGATGTCTTGTACCTAGGAAGCAGCAAGAGGCCACTTCCTACTTGACATCTGAGTTTATTTTACGTTTTCTTTGCTCAAGAACAATTTATTGCTCAGGATTTAATCTGAAGACCACCTTTTGTCTTTGAAAAATGACAAATTATAGTAAATTTTTTTGTTAGAAAAGGAAATGTTCTTTTTTATCCTCTGATTTTGTAACTAAGTAGCATTTGAGTTTGGGCTGTTTTCTGGTTTAATCGATGTTTACAAAGTGAAAAAAAAAATACTAAAGGCATAGGCATAATATTTCTGTGAATCAGATACAGACATTTAAAAATATTTGCTCTACCTCCTCAGAGTTGATTGTGAAACTGAGGTATGGCATGCTATACTCTTTCTCTAAAAAGAATTGGTTTCAGGGTTCCCTTGGTCTTCCAAAGTACCGGTCTTTGTACCTATTTTTGTAAACATAGAACATTTAGAACATATTTAATAAAAGCAGCAGTACCACTTGAGTATGTGTTGTGTGTGAAATTTCTCACTATAACCCACTAGAATGCCTGAGACAAATCAGAGAAAATGACAGATGAACGGATGTCTATTCTATAATGGTGAATTTGTGTCTTACTTTACTTGCATAAGGAAGTGCTGTATGAGTAAAGACAGTCCCTTTTTTCATATGCTTAATTTAATCCTTCTGTTTGAGGATTTTTTTGTTTGCTGGGAGAGTTTTACTGACAACAGATTGACCAGGCTGAGCAAAGTCCTAGGTTGAAATGTGTGCTATTGAAAAATAGCTTTGGTATTTTAGAATTACTCAATTACTTTGGGCAACAGGTAAACTAAAATATGTATAAATATATATATTACAAATCTAAGATAAGTAAATGAGTTCCGTGTTCCTATTCACATTATTCTATTAATGTTTTTTACTATTAAAAAGTAGCCATTACTTCAAAACACTATTTAATATCTTTCTGGTAAAATATGGAAGTGGTATTACTGTATTTTAGGTAGAATATCTTTTCTGAACAAGTAACTTATTTCTTCACAAAGTATTGAATGGAAATAAAGGCTGAAAATGTGCACAGTAAAATGAAGCAATGGAAGAAATAAGTTTTGGAGATAACAAGATTAGTAAATATTTAGGGAAATGTTTTTCTTATATTTAACAGAACTGAAAAGTCAAACATATTTCCACCTTTATAGCTGTTTACTGATACCTATTACTTCTACTAGATAATAGTGAAGATTGGATTTTAGAAAAACAGAATAATGAGTCCCTCAACTCCTTATTCAGGTCTACGCTGGAAAGCTGGAATGAGCATGAACAAATCCATTTATTTGGATCCATGCTTTCTTTTATTTGTTACAAGCTTTCCTGATCACACACACCACACTTCTTTTGTTGAATCTTCAGCTATCTAATTTTTCTTAATCTTGATCTCTCAGTTCTGCCCTTGCCAGTCACATGTATTTGTTCTGCTCCTTGTCAAGAGTTAGGCTTTGTTTGAAACGTCTCTCTCTCCCTCTCCCTGCATTGATCCCATACCACATGTCCCACAACATCCCATGGTGAATGGAAAACTTTTCAAGTTTCTTCTTCTGTTTTTCATGTACAGATCTTTAATTCAAAGAGGTATTTTATAATTTTTCTGTAACACTGTAGCAGGTTCTATATAAATATCTCACAAATCTACATCTGTATGTCAGCTACTAATGTGCTAATTTTTTATAACTTTGTACCACTTTCTCTGTACTTTGGAGTGTCTTTGATATTTCTGTTTAATTATCTTTCTTCTCCTTGCCTATCAAGTTCTGATTGATAGAGTAGGGGGAACTGCTAAGCCACTGTTTCACTGGCTGACAGAAAATTATCTCAGGCCTCAAATAACAAAGTGCCTGCAGATTTCTAAGAGCTTCAGACTGGATCAAGTGTTTTCACAATTTTCCAACTATAAAAATGAAATTACTTTAAGGCATTTTAGGCTGAAACATCTCTGATAAAAAGACTGTTTCAAAGAGCAAAAGCAATTGGACTAAAAGTCTAACAGTAATCAATTTGTTTGTTCATTTGTTTGAGTTTTTTTAAATGAACATACACTGCAGTATTCAGAGGATTATTAAAAATAAGGCATGGGGTGTGTGGATACTTAGGAAGGTTTGTTAGATTTGCTTGAGATTGGATAAGGGCTTCATCTATTATACATGTGGAAGGTTGACCTCCTGAACATGGTTGAATATTGTAAGGAAAACTAATTAATAATTCAACATTACAAGATGAGACTGGGTTTCATTATAAACTGTTTTTATGACAAAGTTATGTGAAGATTAACATCACCGTTAAAGAATAAACTGAAATTATAAGATCCGTATAAGCAGGAGCTGAGTTCTTCACCAAAGATGAGGCCAAAGAAATGTAGAAATGAGACAGATTCACTTCAGGATGTTTGCATTGCTCAGTAGCGGTACTGCTATTTCTAAGGTATTCGTGCTGGAGAAGATGAGGAAGAAAATTTCTCTAAGAAGGCAACAAGAGAAGTAAAACAAGCTGAATGTATCGCAGAGATCATTGTTTACAGAAGTGGAACAAAAGTCATATCAGTGTTTAAAACTGTGATTAGATAACATGAACAAAGGTCTATAGGGTGTGATATGTGTGCTAGCAAAGTCATACTATGGAAGGACAGAAAGAAAAATGGATGGAAAACAGACATATGTAAATTTGGCAATTGCTAAAATGAAATGCACCATTCCTTCTTTGAAAAAAAGTTTAGCATACAGGTAAGGATTTGGTTCTTTTAATGCTACTCATGTAGCAATAATCAGGGCTTATTAAGTATATTTGTTCGCTCCTGAAAATATCAGTTTTTCCTTTTAATTAGAATTGAACAGCATGAACAAAGAGACTGCTTCTAACATGCAGGATAAAAGTCAATGAAGATCTAGCATTTATTCTGCCTGAGGATTCTCCAGACATTTATTTATCTGTTCTGCTTAAAATTAGTTTCCACTAGCCCACAAGTGGTATTATCAGATCACTTCAGAGATCTGAGTTAGGCAAATGGTTATGAGGAAAGAAGTTTTCTCTTCCAAAGAAGCTGTCCTCCACAACGAGGAGCACTCTTCTTGGCTATAACACAGTGAATTGTATCTTAAAAGCCATTTGAAGGCCTTTTGCACTGAAAGGCCTATTTAAAAGAGATGTGGCCATATTTACACCCTTGTCTTTGAAAAACTAATGCAATTTTACAGGGAAAGGTCTTGATGACATCAGCATTTTATCACATGTGAAGACACTTGTCTAATTATGGCAATCACAATAACACTACCTTAAAAAGGGTAAAGGGGAATTTTGAACATGAGATGCTTGCTTTGGAAGTTTGACTGGATTCAGTCAGTCACATTTACTAGCATGCTACTAGGTCAGGAAAATATTTGTACAGATTACACTGGAAACTTCATAGCAATCTACTGTTTTATTCTTGTAAACTGTAGACTTTTTCTTAATTGCAACAGAATGAAGAGTAGAAGTGAGCAGCAACATTGCAAAACCTGATGTATTATAAGTAAACCGTTTATCTAGCATATTAACTACATCCTAAAGATGCATATTTTGAAATTAATGTTACGTAAATGAGCAGATGAATCTTTATGTCTTCTGTAGAAAAACCTCTTGATCAGTAGAACCACTGATATTAATGAATAAGCTAACATTCTTTGCTATGCTGAACATTGCTGATGTTATGGTTGTTTGCCATAGTTAATCTCACCTCAATAATTTCTTTGGTGCTCTGACTTAAATGTTACACAGAAGAAGAAATGGTAGTAATTCTTAAGGATTAGGTCTTCTCAAGAGGTGAAATATCTGTGAGTCACAACCCTTGGTCATGTTAATATGGAATCAGTCACTGGAAGAAATTTAATGTGATTAAACTGATCCCTGTCAGGTCCAACCCGTGCACCTGGTGATGCATTGCATCTGAGGAGAGAAGGCGTAAAGAAGAGCAGTAGCATGGTCTGAATGACACATGAGGGGGAAAATGCTGGCAGTCTAGAGCTATGCCATCAGTCAGGTGTAGGAAAGGAGAGTTATATCAGAAGGAGCAGTTGTGTTTAGTTTACACTACTGTAGCAATGCAAGTAGTTTACACTACTGTAGCAATGCAATGTACTGTAGCAAATTGTTTCAACTCTGACAAGATAGAAGAGAGGTTTTCTAAAATATATATGTTTATATTTTTTCCCCCTTTTGGACACAAAACAACAAAATATTCAACATTACTCTTCTATTGGCATTTCTGCTTTAGTTGCTGTGGGTATGACTTGAATACTTGAATCCGACTAATACAGAAAAGCTTCTTGTTCTTTTTAAAGATGACATACCAACTTTGTTCTGACGGGCAAACTATTCAATTCTTCATTTATTTTAGCAGATACAAGAATATAAATCAATGAAGTCCATCTTTGTCTTGATTTTCTATTCCAGTATAAAATAAGTAGGAAAGAAAGAAAAAAAAGCAGTGTGCCATTATGACACAGCCATGGCTCTCTATAAGCTTGTCATTGCTCTGATACTTAATTTTTGTTCCTAAGATCGTTTATCAAAGAAAGGGAAATAAAGCCTGGCAAACCATATCAGACTAGCCTCAAGCAGTGCCAGAAGTAAACACAGTTGCTTATCTTTACAGACCAGAATATATAAGACAGTAAGAGTCTCACTGATAATTTAAAACCCATCTGCTCTGCCTTAACTTACTGTATAATAAATGTATCTGAAATGTAACTTATCGATAAAGCTTCATTCTCTTTCTTTATTATGTATTTTATAATGTATTCTAGAGTTTCTTGGAAACAGAACATTTAAGATTTTATTGGAATATTCTGCCATCTTATTAAAAAAATATGAATACTACATTTTAGCTGAATTATAAATCACTTTAACTTGAGGAAAAGTTGGCTTGCCAGGAGTCAATTTAAACCTTTACATGTATATTTATACATATCTATCCATATTTATAACTACAAATTCAGAATCTACAGCTGCACATTAATGTGCAGGTGTAGTCTCTGACCTTAGGAGCAGGCAATATGCAGATGATTTAAAACTTCAGTTTTCCTTTGTAAAACAAGAAAACCCTGTCCACAGCACAGCATATTTGAAGAAAGGAACAGATTATATCATATTTACATATAGATTCACCAGGCTTGCTTACCAGCATTATTATACTGTCTGCAAAAGCCCATAATCTTTTATGTTATCTAAGAATGTGGCCTAGTATCAAGCTGAAGTCTGTGATAAGTCAATACAGGGGGACATAAATAGGAATCCCATCACCAACCCCCACAAAATTTTCTAGATTATATTTGAAAAACTTAGTGCATGTTGAATCCATATATGAATACCCTGCAAGGCAGAATAAACTCAGAACCTTTAGGCCTTTCAGAATCTCCAAGTCAGTCTGAAAAGTCTTACTTTTACAAGACTAACATAAAATAATGTCAAATACAGAGTAAACAAATGTAACAAGATACATGTGATATTTTTGTCCCTGTTAAAGTAAATTATAGTAAACTGTCAGATTTCTCAGCACATCCATGGAGCATCATTCTGAAGGTTGCATAACAGAAGGATCATAAAGGCTCATAAAGGATCATCATGAATCTGTTTCAAGAACAGGCAATTACGAATGCATTCATTTTAAATGTATATTGAATAAAGCAAATAAAATGATTGTGGTGTGAACATTCATTAACTGCAGCTTTGCTTTGATATTTGTTATGAATATATTATAGTTATGTACATACAATAATCTGTAAAGATTTAATTACATGTTTGATTTGCACTAAAATTCTTTTTTTAACTTTAGGATAAATTGAGATGAATACTAATTTTCTGTGTTCATGACAATCATGTGTTCCATAATTAAACACTTGGTTTCATCTTGAAATTTAAGTAAAATAGCAAAAACAATTTGATACAAAAAACAAACAAACCTAGCTATCTGGAAATTTTTCCACTACGCTGATACCAAATAATGCAAATAAGTACTGCAATGACAAATACCATGCAAAAATGCTTTTAAGAGAACTGGAAATGGCACAAGTACTAAGCAGAGTACTGCACTACACTTAAGAGCCTTACTGAATTATAAAGGCTGCTGCTGAGGACAGCTCCATTCTAAGGGTCAACCCAATAATATTTTTTCTAGTTTTGCATTGTTATTTATGCATTTGGAGCATGCACTGCTACTTTTTCCCCTGGCTTTGAACTTCACTGTGTTGCACATATGCATGCCACAATTCATACTCAGACCAATAATCTTGTTTACTTGCATTGCAGAAGAAAAACCGATATTATCGTGATGTTCATCATGTATCTGATATATAAGGATTCAGTGTGTCAAACTACAAATTCAGGGTTGTGATCTTCATACGCCCTAGTTAAACATACTGAAGTCTGAAAGGCTTCCTAGTGATGATTAAAACAGAGTGAAATTTTGATGCTTAATTTCCGTTGGTGCCTTACATACACAAATAAAAAAGTATTTTAATTCTGCCACTGGGATGTGCTTTGCAAGTTGTACCAGGGCAATTTCCAGAAGAATTTCAAATTTCTCCCTCCAAAATTTAGGGTTAACATAACCTAGGGCTAATTTCCAATTTCTTTCCACTGTGGAAAGAAATTATCTGATCTTTACTATCTACTCATCTGTGCACTGTGCTACTTTCTCACCAAACTGGTCAACTATTTGTATGTCACATTAAAAGCATTCTCTAGCACATGCACATTTAATAAACAATATCCACAGAAATGGTTTTAAAGACAACCTTTACTGATGGCACTTTTTTTGTAGAATGGTAGCCACACTAGACTGTCATCCTAATGCTGGTCAAATAAAGACAGAATCCATTTCTGATATCTTTAGGTTGCCAAAGCCTTCAAGTGCCCTGGAATTTTTGGGAGAGTACAATTTTTTAATTAATCTTTCAGTTTTTAATTGCTACACGTAAGAGAACCTGCACAAAGGTGAAGAGAAATATCCATCTGTGCAAATCTCACTTGAAGATAGGAACATTCTTCTTCACATAAAAAATCCCAAAGGGAAGATTTCGGGCAAGAGAAGGTTATTTGGTTGCAAGTAGTAAACAAACAGTTCAGAAAGATGGAAAAACTAAGCATGATAATGGCACAGTTCTTTTGTGAATTAACTGTTCCTCAAGCATAAACTCAGATGAATTTGGTTTACTTGGTTCAAGTTACAGAATTATTTATGATGGAAAAGAATATTTTCCCATGGGTTTACAGTTGCATTTAAGAGACAATGGAAAACAACAAGACCCCAGACCCTTTTAATATTATTGGATTGAACTGTCATGCAATGGGCAGGAAATTTTCATGGTAACTACTACTGGTGACCACTTTGTTCAGTTTTCCTCTCCAGAAGCACACAGCTTGAGGTGCATACTGCCATTGTATTAAATAAATAAATTAATTGAATTCTTTCTGCGATTTTGCTCATGGAAACCTATAGTGGAGAAGCTTCTTTAAGTGATAACCTTGACATGCTCCCAGATACCAATGTCTTTGTTGTAGCGAGGGACCCAAAAGTGACCATGGGATTGCAGGTGTGACCTCACCAGTGCCTAATACAGAGGAAGAATCATTTCCCTGGTCCTGCTGGCCACACTAATGCTGATACAGGCAAGGATTCCACTAGTCTTCCTAGCCACCTGGGCACATGCTGACTCACTTCAGTGGCTTTTCTGCCAGGCAGCTATCCAGCCACTCTTCCCCAAGCCATGAAACTAACATTCTTTTCCCAACAAGAAATTTAAAATACCATTTTGGAATATTTTTTTTCCAACTGTGACTGCATTCCAAGTATGCATTTCTTTAAAAAATATATATATTAGGCAAAAATGTTCAAGTTTGTTTCAACATTTGGAATTGTGAGAACATCGCCCCCCTGGTACGAGAGTGAATAACGTGAGTCACACACTTTTCATCCCATGTGTTCTACACTGACTTAAGAGACAGTGGACGTCTTGGAGAAAAACTTTGAAATTTTATTTCCATGCATTGGTGTTGAATTAACATTAATGTTTATACAAACAAGAAAAGGTCTGGGTCAGCTATCCAAAAAAAATAGCAACCATTTGGAGGAACTTGGTTCTAAATATATGTGCACAGCATGCAATTTTAAAATTAACCAGGCTGATAACCCCTTATTGCTTCTTCTCCCCTAGATTGAAAAAATAATTATATCAATGAGATGACTGTGCCTTAGGAGGTTCCTATAGTCTGTGATTGTGTCACTCTCTACATTTTCCTTGACGAGCTAAAGAGAGTGAGCTCCTTTCAAGTCTTTCATTATGTGTACAAAAGGGGAAAAGGAAAAGCTGCTCATCATGAGTATAATATATTAGAGAGTAGGAATTAGGGTTTGGAGGGAACAAGCATAGGAAATAGTTGTAATGCATTAATTGGGTTTATATTTCATCGGATTTGTAGTGCTTTTTTCTATGCATCACGTGATCTGTCCTTGCCCAGCGGTGCCCATCCCCCACTCTGTTCCCCTCCCACTTCTCCCTTACTGGGTGGTGTCTTGTCCCTGCCTCTGGGCCCTGCCCCCCGGGGAAAAAACCCTGACAGGGGAGTTAGCAAGCTCTCTCTGGCACTGGCAAGCCATCAGGAAGGGCTCCAGCCAAGCAGGGCAGGACTCGAGAATAAAAGCTGTAAAATCCCACCCGGTGAAAGAGAGCAGACTCTTTTACTTTTGCCATTGGCAGTTGTCTAGTCTCGTGGAGATATACAACAGGAAATGTACAAATCTACATTGCTGTTCATATAGAAAATTACTTATAAATATGTGAAAGGAATACTACAAACAAAGAATATAGGAAGACTATCAGAATTTCCAGTCTTGAATAACATATTTGATTTTTCTTTGATCTTGAGATTTTTAATATTATTTGAGGAAAAGAAGTGAAGTGAAGACACTGTAACTGGACTCAGTACATGGTCATATCCATGTAAAACCCATATAGATATAAGGTTATATAAATATAACCATATAAATATATAAAATAGATATACAGATATAGATAGATATATAGATATAGATATAGATAACACAGAGATAATAAAAATTCTACTTCAATTAGAATATTTCCCCATAGAAGAAAATCATTCATTCATTCATTCATTTACTCACAGTCAAAGTTTTGGCCACCATGATACACATATATTACTATATATTTTACTTTAATAAATATGTCTCTTTTTTTTGTCAGAATCATGATAGCAGCACTGAGGAGGAAGTCTTGGGAACATCTGTTATTGAGAGGCAGGACAACAGTAAGCAGTGTGTGCTTGAAGCCATGAATGACAATCACATCCCGAGTTGCATGGGCAGCAGGTGGAGGGAGGGGATTCTGCCCTCATGAGATCTCACCTTGGGTACTACATCTAGCTCTGGGGTCTTCAACACAAGGATATGGACCTGCTTGAATGGGCATAAAGAAGGGCAACAAATATGATCCAAGGGCTGGAGCACTTCTGATATGAGGACAGGCTGAGAGCATCATGATTGTTCAGCATGAAGAAAAGAAGGCTCCAAGGAGACCTTACAGGAGCTCGCCAGTAACTAATAGGGCCTACGAGTGAGTTTTTACAAAAGCATATAGCAACAGGACAAGGGCTAATGGCTTTAATCTGAAAGAGAGTACATTTACTTTAAACATTAAGAAGAAATACTTTACTGTAAGTGTGGTTGAGACAGTGGAATAAGATACCCACAGAAACTGTGAATGTCCCATCCCTGGAAATGTTCAAGGAAATGTTTGATTTGGCTTTGAGACACCTGGTTTTTAAGGTCCCTTCCAATGCAAAGCATTTTGGGATCCTTCATATTGCTACTGTGTCCTACATATTTCTGCTTGAGTAATTTACTTTATATATATTATATTGTAATTCAGTTTATAAGTGACTCTATTTACATTAGTAGTGGTCACTATTTATAATTTAGGGAATCAATATTTATTATGTAAAAAATTTCTGGCAGAAATTTTAATACTGCTATTTTATTAGTGGTGGACCAAGATGTAATTCTACCAAGTCCTTCAAGACACTAAAAAAACTTTATTCCATGTAATATATCCCCAAAAGGATTTTGTACTGTTGAACTCCCTGAATCAAAATGGATTTATTCAAAGTCAGAGATTGAATGCAGCCCCTAAATTTTGTGGTGTATTCAAAGGAGACACTAAATTGGAGTGATTAGGCTTAGGTTTTGTAAGTGCACTTTAATTGACATTAATTATATTAACTCCTCCTAATTCTTCCTTAATCAAACCCTGTACTAGTTGCTCCATTATTTTCTTTGGGATCAATAGCAGGCTGACAGGACTATAATTAACTGTGTCTATTCCCAGTTTAATTTACGTTTTCTAAATGTTGACATAGCATTAGCTTTCTACTAGTATTAAGAATTTCACAGTCTTACAAAACTTACATAAAACTGATATAAACAAGTGTGCCAATTTAAAAATACTATGTGCTAATAAATGTCATTTAGTGTGCTTGAGAGTTAGCAACAGATTTAGAGTGTTGTCATTACCATATATACATATACATATTCCTGAAATCCAGACATACTAGCTGAATACTTTTGCCTTTTCTGCTCATATGATGTTCTTCTATGACAGCTCAGTGTCGTGCAGACACTAAAGAATCTTTAGGGCATGTCAGCATGTCAATGAAGACCAGAGATTCTTAAATGTTCAAGTTCATATGGCAAGAAGTGTGTAAATTTGCAATATTGAGTCCAGAAGCCATGTAATACTATTAAATTATCACTTTGTTTTGCCTGGGTGTTAGTAGTAAAAAATAGTGAGTGATGAAGTTAAAACACAAGAACAAATTTTGATAGTATGGACTGAGCTGTGAAAGGAAATGAAACCATCTTCTGAACCTAGAAGCCGGTATTTGCCTGTCTTTGCCCTTCACCACTGAAGGCAAGGCTTATTAGGTAACAAATCATAGAATCATAGACTATCCTGAGCTGAAAGGGACCCACAAGGATCACTGAGTTCATAACCTTCAAATCTATAGTTTCTGCATTCAGGCTGACATATGACTAAGCATACTGATCACAGCAGAATTTATTCCTCTTAACATTGTGAGCTGTTGTGTTCCTCTGAGGAATGGTTTTTCCCCTCAGAATCCCCCTGAAACCTGTGCTATGTAGTTTAACCCTTTTTCCCTATCATACCTACTCCTGACCCTATCGGCTCAGGGCCAGTATCTTTCCTTGGCCCAAAACTAGATATACCCCTGTCTCTTCCCGCTTCTCTCTCTTCTCGGGTTCCTGGAACATCACATCAAGAATAAAGCTTGGACTGGAGCTGGGGTGAGAGCCACTCTTTTGAAATCTTTATTCTGTCTCTCTGAAATATATTTCCCTAAAACCCCTGAATAACTGAGCTAGCGAGAGCCGGGGGGTGGCTAGAGGGAAGTATATTTTCAGTGAGCAGTTCCAGTGTGTGTGTGTGTGTGTGTGTGTGTGTGTGTGTGTGTGTGTGTGTATTCATTATTCATTCATTGTTTTACTTAAGAATTTCTACAGTTCACATTTTATCATCACTATCAATTTTCCTTTACATCACTTGCTATGTTGTAGGTACTTGCTTTTGCTTTTTGGTGGATTTCAGTTTAAACAAATTCTAAAAATACCATTTAATTACTTTTTCACTCATGAAATCCAGTAAATTTTTCAGTCATTATTTCAGGTATTTTTTGTGCTACCTACTTCTGTGCAAATTTGTTTCTAAATCTGGCCATACCTTTTAGGCATCAGTTATGTTTATTAGTAGCCAGGATTTCAAACATAGCACATCTAATCAGATGGGTTTTATTCGTGATTTTTTACTGTCACATTATCTAATGTCACATTCCCATATGTAAGAAACAATGGTCTACTAGAAAATTGAGGATAACTTTTACAGATAGCCGTATAATTTTATAGCTGCCTTATTGGGTATTTGTCACATATTATAAAATGAAGGCATAATTATCCAACATTATTTACTTCAGACATTTCAATGCCTCAGAATTAATTAGTACAACATTTCAGATAGAAAATCCACCCTTCTTCTCTTCTCTCATTTAATCTATATTGGTTTTAACAGTGCAATAATGTGAATCCCACAAGTTTCAGTCCTAGTAATTAAGGTAAATTTATGCTCACAAACATGCAGTTCTAATTCTTCCTGTTTATCACCTACACTCTTGGTCCAGGCATATAGACAATTAAAATTTTATTTTCTTCAAAGACCTTGTTGACCTGATTAATTTTATTCTTGACACTTTGATCTCATACTAAGTTAACCCTCCTTTATAGGGTTAACTTAGTATGAGTTTTTGCTGTTACCTTTATATTTCCCTGAGTAATTAATTTAACTTTTCTTCCAGCTGGCTATCATACTACTCAAATACATGTCTGTGAAGCTCTTCTCATGATCAAAAAGGAATCAGCCCACCATAAGATGAAGTGTTTCTATTTGATGGGACAGCAGAAGATTAATGTACTAAAAATGTAAATTGAAAACTGTGATTGTGAGGAATTATGAAGTGTGGAAAGCTGCTTGAACATTTAAGGAAAGCAATAAATTTTTTATTTCTATGAATATTTAATGATATGTGCCAATATTTTTGTAATGTCTGGAGGCCATAGATATTGCTATTGTAGTAAAGAAACAGAAGAGGCATTGTTATGCAGGACGTACTATTAATTCTAAACCAATAGAGAATTCTGAAGTTGCATTTTCAATGAAATCTATTCTACTAGCCTTAATCTTCTACAGGACACAGATTCACTCCAAGGTACAATGTACAGTGCTGTGAATTAGATGGTTCTGATCTTAACTGGACAATGCTACTATTTAAATTAAAAACAACTAATAAAAAATACAACTGTTTCCTCTGAAAAAAAATTGATTTGTCAAAGTCCATGTTTGACATTGTGAAATGATTTAGTTGGACATGTAAGGAATGTATTTATTTTTTGTTGATTGATATGCATTTATCCTCACAATTATATATCCAATTTAATAAATGGAAGTTTTAGTGCTGATCTGTTCCAATCTTTTGCCATAACTGCAATTAAATATTTTTTTCTTGATACATTTCTGTAGCCATTGTTGAACTATATGAATTTCAAAACAAATTCATTAAATACTTTGACTAAAAATTCATGGCATGTATTTAAAATGTTCACTCAGATCAAACAATAGCATTTTAAAAAATTACAAATAAATTATTTTGCGGCCTTGTTTGTTGTTGTCTTTTAATCTATTGGGCGTTAACTAATATTTTTGTTTACTAGTAAGAATAAAACTCCAGGTTTCTTAATTCTTCCTTTCGGTTTTTTTTCTGCTTCTCTTTCCCCCAGATAAGAACATTCCAGGAAAACAGAGGTACTGACTTGAGTTACCACTACCGGGCAGAGTTACATACCTGCTTGTACTCCCCAAATTTTTTTTGCACTTTTTGAAACATCTTACAATGTAAAAATTCTCCAGGTTTGGCAGCATTCCAATAAAATCCATGTTCTCTCAAAAGCTTTTTGTGTTAGCAGACAGGATTGATTTTCCAGCTATGACAAAAGGCCAATTAACATTCATAGCTGTATATTGCTTTCTGATTAAATCCTCTGCCACAGCATCCCTGACTGCAGCACCAGACCTTCATTCTGTCAAGCCCACCACTTCTATTGCTTTCCTTTCAAAACAACAAAACTTTGAGCAGAAAACACAGGTTTGTGATGCGTTATTATATTCATGGAACTTTGTAGCACACAAAAAAATACTTGTATAAACTGACCTTAGTGGCTACTATAAAATAGTCTAATTATTGCACACTTAGATTGCTATAACTAATACAGTCTCTAAAGCACAAAGATTGATTGATCGATATTTCAACTTGCAGATTGTCTGTAAATTTTCTGCACAAACTGGTGGTTTTAATATGCAGGCTGTACCATAATTCACAACCAATCTTTCAATACTGTATCTTTAAAGCACTAGTTCTTAATAAATTGCAGCTAAAAAACTCTAGGTTTGAACTTAGCTTTTGTCAAAAATAGGGAATTTAAAATCAGAAGTAATCTAATAGAAAAAAAATTAAAACAAAACAAATAAATAAAAGTAGATACCATCTCTAATGGTAGCAATTATAAACAAGAGCAAGTTATTATTAACCATCCCTTGATATTTAACAAAGCTGAATTATTAGATCCATTGTTTCATCCAGACCTTCAAAATCTTAACTGTGTTTCAATGGAATTTACAGAAACAGAGATCATAATGTTTTCTGCTTGAATATTATCAAAACTTTTGAGTGAGAAAATACAATAAAATATTTCTGCTATAAGTTTACGTAGCTCTTCTTATACCTTGGCAAGACATGTGGGTTGGCCATTTTGTCAAAGACTATGTGTTAACCTTAAATTACCTGTTACAGTCAAGGCATAGTTGAATAAACTAGAAGAGAGATTAACATGCATTTGTGTTGAAAGGGATCTGTGCTGCAAATGAATCTTCTTCCTTGAGTTACACCCAGTCTCTTTAAAGATTTTGAAGAATTCTCTGAAGAATTTTAATAAAAGCCTTTCCTGTTAGTGTTTAAGATACTAAGGCACAGGTAGAATGGGACTTTGATATATTGCAAGGGATCACTTGCAATATATCAAAGTATCTTAGGGCAAGGGATATTAAAAATAAGAAGGTATTCTGTAAGCATTCAGAAAAGAAAGGTTGAGGAGAATGTACTTCCCTGAAAAATTAGAAGGGAGAAGTGGCAACAGATGTGGCAGCAGGAGGAGAGGCTGAGACAGGACATAAACCAGCTGGTAGCTCAGCTCTCGTCTCAGAGCCAGGACACGGCCCTGGCACAGCATCATCCCAAGTCCCAGAGTAGGACAAGCAGCTGAAGCATACGTTTCATCAAAGTGGGATTCATTCATTCCAATAGGATACAGAGGTACTTCCTCTGGAAAATTAGACAAGCACAATCACAGTGTAGAGCCCTCACCTCTGCTAATGGGTTCTTTGGAGAAAGTCAGTCCAGCCAAGGCTGGCAAAGTCTTTCTTGCCTCGGTCACTCAATATCTTTGGGTCAGGACTTTGCTGGAGGAGCAAAGTCAATGCTGCAGCAGTGCTTAGAGAAGTAAGGGAAGCTAGCAGCTGAATGGGCTGAATTCCATAACCAAGAATGGCTGATGGATGAGGGTCTGGAGCACAAGATGGAGTAACCACAGAAAATGGACTTCACCGTGATGAGGCTGACAAGGTATCACTGCAGAGCTCCTTCCTGTAGCCTCCAGCACCACATGGGAGTGTCTAAGGATGGGTTCTTCCCACAGGGGAGGTATTCAGTGTTGCCTTCAGGTGAAAAGTCAGAGATATCATTCAGGGCTGTTCCAGGAACAGCCTCTACCAGCACGTCTGGACATCAACAGTAGCATCAATCACCTCTGTTTCTCTCCTGTGGCTGTGAGGAGTTTGGGCAGAGAGAGCAGAAGCAGCTGTCTCCATTTTAAGTCAGCTGAGAGGAAACCTCCCTATGCCATGGGGATGTGTCCACAGTTACTGTTTCTGCCTGGGCCTACCCTGACGTAATATGCGGTGCACACAGTGCAGCAGAACTCCTTTTTTAAGGGCTACTGAGGTGAAAAATAACCATTCAGGCTGAGTTTTTCCACTACTGACAAACTGCTGGGCACACGTTATTCTGTCCTACATGGTGAGGAGCTCCACCCATCCTGGGGAAAGAGTGTGGGTGTGTCTGCACAATCACAGCTCTGCCAGCCCTGGCCCCCAAGGATGAATGAATGAGGACACTGCTCAAGTACTTGGTGGTATTGCTCTGCACCCCAAACTTGTCTGTAGGAGAAGTTCAGCAAGGACAGATCTACTTAGGAAGATGTGAGATGGTGCAACAGGGCAAGGTGGTGCTTTGGTTTCCCCTGTGCCCACGCTAGCAGCTAGCAGACCTGAAGTTACATGGCTAGAAGCTGAGGGCCAAGAAGAAGCAGCTGGAGAGAAACAAGGGGCAGCTGGATGAATTCTGGCAGGAGTTTCACCTGAAGAAAGGGAAGTTGAAGAGGGCCAAACAGTGCATCCAGCAGAGGGAGAAGGAGCTTAAAAGCATGACTGAGGTAAGAATAACATCTGTTCTGAAATTCACAGCTGTACAGGGGCTGGGAGCAAGGCTGGAGCTTCACACTCCTCACAAAGTTATGAATCCTTATACTGATCTTGGAATAAGGATGTGAGCAAAGTGGTATTGTCCCTGAGTAGTTAGTCTCTGTTCCCAGTCTCCCCTGTGCTCTGTCTTCCAGCGTTCATGCCAGAAGTATGAGGAAGGGGAGTGAGCCTTGCAGGAGGCATCCTGGATAGAGTTCGAACACCAGGAGGGGCTCAGGGCCATCCAGAGAGAGATGGAGCAGCTGAGGCAGCATCAAGAGCTTCTGCACCAAGCAAACACACACCCACCTTCCATTCTTAGCCTACACCCAGTGTGTCAAGGGCCTGAACCTTCGCCAACAGCTTCTCTTTCTCCTGGGGATGGAGCAGGATCATCTAAGCATGGCTCAGCAGAGGAGGCAGCTTGAACAGCTGTGCAATGAACTCTCACACAAGAACCAGAAGATGCTGCTGACTGAAGACCAACACTTTTGTGCCCCTGTGGATGGCGTCTCCTGCACACATTTGCACTCTTACACAAGTGTAAGATTTCTTGTGTGCTGCTGGTGGGAAGGGGTGTATGAGAAGCAGATGTGTTTGGAGTCTGCTTCTCTGGACAGATGTTCTTGGGGGCTGTTTATACCTGTGTATAAAGCTCAGCTGTCAGTTTGCCTCCTCATCTTGTGCAGGAGCTCATCTAAACTCTCTGAGCCGGGGCAGTGCTCTGACAGAGTAGGAAGGGAGAGGTTGTTGAGTTAAAGCCCATTTCCACTGGCAGTTTGGGGAGGGTTGCACTGCCCATACACATAGACAGCAAAAAAACAGGATTGCTCTGTTATCTTCATCTGCAGTCCCTCCAACAGCCATAGCATCACCCAGTCAGACACCTTTTGCAGGCAGGACAACACAGCCAGGTTCATTGCATTCTATGCTATGCTACAGATGTCCATGAAGTCCAGATAGTGAGGTGGCACAATGTGGAGGCTGGAATACACTTGGAAACAGCTGGTGAGAGCAGGGCTGGGTAAAGTGTGACTTGAGGCTAACAATACATAGGGTGGGGTGTTTCCCTAAAATCATTACTGAACTGCTGGGATGAGCAGGCTTGCAGAAGCTGTAGACAGTTAAAGGGGTGATAACAGAAGCAAGGACAGATGGTTCCTCACAGCTTGTCTTACATGCATGAATAACATCCTTAGCTGGCTGGGGTTGTCCCTCTCCCACCCCATCCCTGGGTGGGAGAAGCCATCTCTTCCTGACTCTGACTTTGTGATGTCCCTGTCCTCTCCTATTACCCCCTGCTTCTCCCTTGGGCCCTTGTCCAGGCAGAGAACCCTTAGAGGCTTTGCCTGTAGGTCTCACTCAGAGTATGAGGTTATGGACTTCAGAAGGGCCTCCATGTACCTCAAAATGTACCATGGATGAGTTCCAGCCCACTGCTCCCTGTATGAGAGATAGTTTGGGACACTTCCCTCAGTCATGAGCATCATCGTGGACAGTGCCCCTGTTTCTGTGTGACTCTCTCTTACCCACCCTTTCCATCCCTCTCTTCTCAGGACCCTGATTTCTTGGAAGGTGAGCACATCTTTCTGGACTTCCTGAAGAAAGCTCCCAACTGTCCATGACGCCATTCCCAGGCACTGCTGGAGGAGGTGCCACTTCACATGCTATCAAGGGATGATGTGCTCTCCAATATAGGGAAGAAAGCAAAAACAAACACTCCAGTTGTCAGGTTCTTTTCTTTCCAAACACTATCAGAGTGTTCCATAATTCACTGTAAGTCACTCAGTGTTGTACAGATGGATCTGGACAAGCTCAAGCAGTGGCCCATGGGAATCTCATAAGGTTTAACAAGGCCAAGTGCTGGTGCTGCACCTGGACCAAGGCAGGCCCCAGTGCCAGCCCATGCTGGGGATGAACAGATCGAGAGCAGCCCTGCCCAGAAGGACTTGAGAGTGCTGGAGGTGAAAACTGGACATGAGCCAGCCATGGGCACTCCCAGCCCAGAAAGCCAAGTGTATCCTGGGCTGCACCCAAAGCCTCGTGGGCAGCAGGGGAGGGAGGGGATTCTGCCCCTCTGTTCTGCTCTGGTGAGACCCCCACCTGCAGAACTGCTTCCAGCCCTGGGGTCCCAGCACAGGAAGGACATGGAGCTGTTGGAGAGAGTCTAGAGGAGGGACACCAAGGGGATCAGAGGGATGGAGCCCCTTTTCTATGAGGGAAAGCTGACAGAATTAGGACTGTTCAGCCTGAAGAAGAAAAGGATTAGGGGTGACCTAATAGTGAATGGAGATAAGAAGAAAGGTGAAGAGTGACTTTACACAGGAGCATGAATTGACGGGACAAAGGGGAATGGCTTCAAACTAAAAGAGAGGAGGTTTAGATCAGATAGTTTAGGTTCAATTCTCTTACCTTCTCTTGGCTTTTTTTCTACTGCATTTAAAATGGGATACACTGCTGAAGCCAGTGATGTGTGGCATTAGCAGTCTGATGTCTTAGGCAATGCAGGGACAGTATTCATAAATTTTGGAAACTCTGAAAAGGAATAGGAAAGATTGGTACAAAACTTTCTGATAGAAAATATAGGTACAAAATCAAGGTTACCTTGGGAGCAGAGGAGTATATGGAGCTGATGACAAAAGTAAGGCACACCTCCATACGTGCACTTATGCTAAATACACAGTAATAGATGATTTCTCTATCTAGAATATTTAGTGATCTATATTTCAAATGTAAGTGATTCCTTAAACCAAATTTTCTAACATTTCTCTAAGGCTTTCCTATGGGCCTGCTCAATAAGATTTCTTTAGCTTAGCTTTTGCTCTATGACTCTTATTTCAAATGTTTAAAGTGATGCATGAGCTCAATGACATTATTGGTGGTTGGGGTTAATTACTAGAAGTAGTTATTCTGTATATATATTCTGACCAACTGACTTCTGGCAGTCTACTATCTTGCTGCTATGGAAAGTAGTAGCAATTATCAATGGATCTGGTTTTACATATGTTTCATCTTTGATGCTTAATGCATTTGTGAAACAGATAACATGACTAATTGATTACAAATTAATTTCATTACTTCCTTAGGAAGAAAAAAAAAAAAAAATCAAAAAACCCCATCACTATTTTCCCTCATTTTGTTTTGCAAGATTTTGTACTTATTTTTTTACTTCTGAATGGAAGCAATTTATGTATATATAATTATGTATAGATATACAATGTTTGGAAGGACATGTACTAGAAAGAAGTAGCTGGGCAAGGAAGGGAGCTTTGATAAATGAGCAGTGTGTGAAAGTTTAAAAATGAAGTGAAAATGTTCAATTAATACAAATTTATGGTCATTCTTTTTTCTATGTTTGATGTATTGCAGTCCATTGAAGAAAGGGGGGAAATGCAAAATCTAAGTGGAAATTGTAACATCACATAATATATTAGCAGCTTTAATCCTGATTGTTAATACTTTCCATTTCAACTTGTAATGTAACTTCATTTTCAATTGGTAGGACTATCCAATTACTGTGTATTGTAGGCACACTTCTGTCTTAACTTATTCAAAAGTTATTTGAACAAATACAAATTATCAGCACTTTGCAAGAAAACTTTGGAAGCTATAAAGAGAAGATGTGTGAAAATAATTAGCAGGGGAGACACAATTTTGTGACTGGATAACAGCCAGTGGCCCAGAAAAATCCACTGTTTGAAAATGCCAGGGTCAGGAAAGGTGTGTTTGAAAAAATCTTGTCAGTGTGTCCCTCTGAATCCTGGTGTAGACTAGAAACAAAGTTATTGAAATTGGTACTTTGAGACATTTTAGAGAAATATTAAAAAAAAAAAAAAAAAAAAAAAAGTCCTTCCTTTACAGAATTTGGAGGGGAACTGTCAATAAAATTACTATCAGTAACAGAGATGATGCAAAACCAATCAAATCCATAAGTTTCCGAATTTCTTGGCAAACTGGTAACCCATATACTGTTGCAATATGTCAAAATATTTTGTAGATTTATAATTTTAGAAAGTTACTATATTATCAAGTTAGGCTGTGAACATTTGAATTTGGGTGAAATTACTCTTTTCTTAACTAATTTATGAAAAAGAAAAGCTCTTGAACCAAGGGAAAAAAAAAAGAATAAAAGAGAAAAAACCCCAACTTTGTAACACAGTTGAAGCTTGGATATCTACAGAAGCATGAAATGAATTATAAAGTGCCTGATATTGAAAGGTCATATGAAAGACTAAACTTCCTTGCATCTTTCTGGCACGATGACAATTAATGATATATTAAATGGAATATTTGAAACGTGCCAATCAACATCTTTAAACCAGGATGTCTTCACTCAGAGAAATTAAAAAAAAAACCGAGATATTACCCAGAAACACTGCTGCATGGATCTTTTCAAGCATGACAACTGGTGCATTAAAAACAGTTATAAAAAAGACAACTGGGTTAAAAAATCTCTGTCAAAATGGTGGATTGATGAACTTCAATACACTCATTCTCTTCTGGTATCTGGAATTATATTTTGAGATGTGGAAATATACACAAGTATGTCTAAACTGAAATCCATTTGTAGCTAAGCAACAAAACGTCAGAACTGTGTGAGAGACCCTCCCAGACTTTTCTCAAATTAAATAAACAGTGTTGACATTTAAATTATCATCACTGCAACTATGTATTAATTCTTTTACCTGAAACAAATAGAAAATTTCACACATTCTGTCAATGCTTTTCATAACTACTTTCCATGTCTTCTTACAAGTTTAAGCAGATGCACTATTTCAACCACCATTTATGAGACCGCACTGGCAAAGAAGCAAATATTAGTTCCATTTGACCTAATACTCTCTAGCTGGATCAGTAGGTTTTACACAACCTACAGGTCACATGCAGAGGAGAGCCTGTGTCTGTTATCTGGTGCACCCATGAGAGACAACCCTTATAACAGAGCTGAGTTCTGCTGTCAGGAATCAGCTTCACAACAGGATATAGATTTCTAAATAGATTGACCTGTCAGACATTTCAGTTCTTTTTCATCAATGAAACTGTCTGTTACTGGGCAATAATAAAAGGCTCCTAAATTGGCTTCAGGAAAAATATACTAACTGAAAATGGAAATATTCCAGCTGAGAAGAATAGACCTAATATTTAAAGGAGCGTAGTTTTTTACCAAACAACTCCAGATAGCCAGGCATTTGATAAGCAATTAATTATATTACTTTATTATAATGGATAGATGGTATGACTTTATAATGTTTAAATTTGGGATTTTATTTCACAGGTAGCTATAACAATGCCAGAAAAGGAAAGAAAAAGTTAAGGACTATGAAAATAACCCATGTTATTGTATCTGTGTATGTCTGCAGTTCTAAAATTGGATTACTTGGAAAGGAAGAAGTGTTAAAACTACTAAAGCATAAAGAGATTCACAATATTCCTTTGCCCATACCTTTTAGTAAGATAATATTACTGAAACAGAAGCATCCTTTTTCAGTGAGGAAGCAAATTTCTTGTTTCTCACTAAGTATAGCTCATTCTAGCAAATTAACACAAGCATTGCAATGGGACTGTAATCACCAGGGAACTGCAGCACATCTTTCAAGAATTACTCCATGTTTATAAGAATTGAAATGCAAATTCTCCATGGCATCTATACAGTGAGTTGGAATAAGACATTTCATATTTAAAGTAAGTAAAATCCCTTAATTACTGTTTATCTGGGGGCTTGGTTGGTTGGTTTGGTTTCTCATTTACCTATCTCCTTTGTTGTGCTATTGGTTTAGAACAAAATTTCCTTCCAAAATTATAGCCAAAGTTAAACTGTCAAATCTTCTTAAAGAGAGAGAGAGGAAAATACGTTACTGGTAATTTCTCAAGTTTAGCATACTGATACTTCTCAGTTTTGGATGACTGGTTAGGTTTATGATGTGTCATTACTTTCTTTCATGCTTTCTGACCCTCTATCAAAATTATACTTTTCCCCTACATCCTGACA